>NC_069500.1:886936656-887236656 GCF_027579735.1 Bombina bombina
CACATGTATTATTCTTATGTATACCAACAAAATATCAATTGATGTACTCCAATAATTATACTTACAACATGTAGTTACAGTTGTGTCTATAGAATTTTCCACATAGTTTTATAATCTTGTGCCATGTTATTTACTACTTTAAGTAACATGATGTCAGCAAACATTTATAGCGATGTGTGTACGTTTGTTTTTATTTGTTTAAATGAATATATATGTCTGTAAATACATATATATACATATACATACACACACATATACATATATATATAAATATATATGTGTCCCACTGGGAATTGCACACCGTGTCAACAACTAGACATCAGCCAGGGTGCAAATGCCAGAGTAAATATCCAGAATTTCCAAAGAAAGACAGCACTCACTGGTCTTGAAAAAATAAAAATGAACTTTTAATCATTAAGGGGTTAAAAGTAAGGAATTAACATGACGTTTCTGGCATCTTTATCAAATGTCCCAAGTGTAGAAAGTGTTGCTCCAGAGAAGACACATCAGCTATGTGATGTCCCAAGGAAGGTGCGTTTTGTGACACTTTTTTTTTTTTTCATAAAACAGATAACCAGAGCTCTGATGATGCGCTAACCCGATAAGCGTTAACTTGAATTGCGCTCACGCGATTACATTTACTTTCAACTTGTAATATACAAGCTATAAACCTGATGCGCGCACCTGTGATTAAACCCCTTATTGTTTGTGCACCACTCGTAATCTGGCCTTTAATGTTAAACATATAGTATAGCTAAAATGTCCAAAAATAATTACATTTTTTTCCTGATGTGGAGGAAGAAAACAAAATGATAAAAATAGATATGATATGAAGTAAGATAGCTAGGCACACAATATAAACAAACATTAAAAATATGAGACAAGAATGTCTGGCATTCTCAACTCTTCTGAATGATGGCAAATTAAAAAAAAAACAAAAAAAACCGCTTGAGTTAAATTGCTAAAAATATATTCCAAAATGGAAACATCTTCAAATATTATCCTTAATGATTACACTACGGGATACAAGTATAAAAACAATAGTAAGTCACACCAAACACTGGGAAATAGCTAAGTGGGATATGGATTGATGTTGGTAAAATGCCAGGTCAGAATATGAGTTTAGGTTGAGCCTCTCAGTATTTCTTTAATAAACATGCCTCACACTGAGGAATTGCAGACATGTTTTTATTCCACAAACCAATTTACAAGCACATGGGAGAGCTTCATAGCTGAATTTCAGAACTGTGCACACCTCTCAAACTAACATGCCACAATGTAAAGTTATACTAATGTCATAAGTGCTGATCCCACATATCGTCATTCCAAACCATTAACCAACTACTTAAACATATATAAACATATCCCCCCTTCAATCCCTTGAATGAAAACACCACACAAAGAGCTGGGTATAAAACCATATGATGGTTGCGTTTATTTGTAAAAATAAATATTAACGTTTAAAATTGGCTTCATAAGCCGTAAACCTATGGTGGCAACAAGCAGGGCCCTAAACTAAACCCCATATAGCCAAAGGTCACGCCCTCTGAAAGGGAGCTATGGAATAGGAGAGAGGGCCCCGCAAGGACCCTGCCTACACATATGAGTACAGACGCCCTGGGGATCTTCAGCCAGCAGGCTTGCAGGGCGGGCCTCCTCCCAAGGGCACGGCCTTGGTGGGACGTCGTCCCCGGCCATTAGCTCGACTTCCGGACTCTGCAATCTGACATTTAGTGGGCGTGACCTCCCGCTACTAGGGGATTATCACAATTTGTATATAAATAACGGGAATACTCCTGCCAATAAGACCCTGGTGTAATAGGCCCTACAGCAAACTACCTCTGGGAGTTCCATATATTAAGGGCTTACTAAGACTAGGTCAATTAACCATATCCCTGCCTTTGCTTCCAACCAGCAACTGAAGGAAGCCATATAATGGCCTGATGCCACCACCTCACAAAACTCAAACATATTGGGAACGGGAAGGTGGGGAAAACATCCAGACTGTAGTCACCAGGAAAATGAGGCAGAACCCTGGCTCCCTGAGCTTAAATCTGGTAAACTAGAATCCACCCCTAACTTTGCAACATAGTTGCTAACTTAACTCTAACCTAACTTCAACTAATGTTCTCCTTTCCACTAGAGGGCCAGTCACTTAATTTTGCACCAGTACACAAGCTACCTTACACTACCAGAAGTGCTGATCCCTCATATCATCATTCCAAACCATTAACTACTTAAACATATATAAAAATATCCCCCCTTCAATCCCTTGAATGAAAACACCGCACAAAGAGCTGGGTATAAAACCATATGATGGTTGTGTTTATTTGTAAAAAACAATTATTAATGTTTAAACTTTGCTTCATAAGCCGTAAACTTATGGTGGCGGCAAGCAGGGCCCTAAACTAAACCCCATATAGCCAAAAGTCATGCCCTCTGAAAAGGGGCTATTGAATGGAATAGGAGGAAGGGCCTCACAAGAACCCTGCCCACACACATGAGTACAGATGCCCTGGGGAATCTTCAGCCAGCAGGCCTGCAGGGCGGGGCACGGCCTGGGGGACGTCGTCCCCGCCCATTAGCTCGACTGTCACCCTTCCGGACTCTGCACTCTGACATTTAGTGGGCGTGACCTCCTGCCACAAGAGACAGCCCTACTTAAGGCAGGAACTGACTCTTGCCGCCATCATAACTTATAACACAATATAACATTAACATTTAACATTATAAAACTCTCTTTTTTTTTTTTTTTTAATTTGGGCTGCCAACGCTGCTTTGAGGTTGGCCAAAAATATTTGCAACCCTTCGTCCGAAAGGTGCACTTCATCCTGTCTGTAGAGGAACTTCTTGTCCGCCGAAAGACAGTCGTGTCGGGAAACAAATCCCCCAGCAACCAATACAGCTCTACCCAGATCTCTGTTAACCTTCTTCCTAACCCTGTAAGCTGACTTAGGGGTAGGGATGTTCCTCCATTGTAATCTGGCCACTATATTGGACCATCCTATTTTAACCCCAGGGAAGGTGGTACTTATCCACCTGACATCAGACCTCATTATATTAATGAGATCAAGCACTGGAGCACTACCCAGGTCATTCCCCACCATGTGGAGCAAGATGATGTTGGGTCTTCCCCATCTGCGCTGAGCATCTAAGAGGAGTGATGGAAGTGCGGGTCACTGCATGCCTCTACGGCCTAACCACCTCACAGAGGCTGAGGAAACTGGGAGCCCCAACTGTTGGCCAACCATGGACGCTGCGTGAATGGCTGCCCAGTGGATAAAGGAATGGCCCACGATCCATATTCTGGCAGGGCCTTTGATTGCACCTGTAAATAGATCACATTGTTACAAATGTTCCCCTACCACCCGGTCTGCCACCCCTTCCCAGCACACACAGACATGACAGGCTCCCCTAGTCTAATACTGTAGGCCGCACATAGAGTTTGTACCTCTGAGACCTCCATCTCCGTAGCCCCTGTATAGCCTTCTCAGTCCACCCCATAGCTGCTGCGCTAGTAGCTGCGCCTATTTGAAATGAATGAGGGGTGATCTTACAACCCTCTAAACCCGCATTCTTAACAGCCTGACGCAGCACCGCAACAAACTGGAATCAGGATAGGTTAGATCCGTTCACGTGCATGTAAATCTGAGACGACGTCTCACTGCTATATACTCCCCCACTAGTCTAACGGGACACAATGGTGTTCCTAGGCTGGCAGGCAATGATAGCCAAGTCCCCCTGGCGTCTTGGTCGGTCTTCAAGCGTGGTATGCGCAGAAGCACTGCACTATCTGTCAGCCTAACATGATGCGCCTGTACCTCCACCCCTTTACCCATCTTGGTAAACGCCACCAACTCCCCAGGACGCAATGCCCCATAAAATGCGACAGTGAAAGCTGCTTTGAACAGCCTCATCTCGTATTCAGATGAACAGATGTTATCCATTACACCCAGCAGGGCGATAAGCTGCATTAGCGTAACTGGTTCCCTCGAGTCAAGCTTAGCACCTTCAACCTCCCCCAGCCCTTTACAGCCTGGCACACCACAAAGGCTGTGGTAGGATTGCTATACCCAAAAAGTTTGTGAAAGAATGATAGTGCAGCCATCCGGCTCCCCATGGCACCCTTCTTCACTACTTTAAGTCTCAAACACTCAAGCCATTCAAGCAGTGTTACCTGTGACCCTTGTGATACCTCAGTGTCGAGATGTGCAAAACTGTGTCGATTCGGCCCAGTGCTGTGTATATGTTCTCCATGTCAGCAGAGACACAAATTCCGGAATTAAATGAATGTATGGGGCCCACGTCTTGCCATCTGCCAAAGATAAGAGGGACATGGCAAGCCATGAGCTTCTGCTTGCTGTACAAGGTTCCTAAACTGTTCCCACTGGAAGCATGATAACGCATCTGCCACTACGTTATTCCCCCCTGGGACGTGCTTAGCTACAAAGTGGATGTTAAACTGTAAGCATCTAAGCACTAAATGTCTGAGAAACCGTACCACCAGCAGGGAAGACGCTGACAGGCTTGTTGTCCGTCCAAAAAAAATGTTTCTCAGCTCCTGCCCCCAAAGTTCAATTGCTACAACTATGGGAAAGAGCTCTAGGAATGTCAAGTTCCTGGTCAGGCCTGTCGTAGCCCACTCTTCAGGCCACACTTTGGCACTGCAAGCACCACGCAGGTATGCCCCTTTCCCGAAGCTCCCCGCAGCTTCTGTAAACAAGTGGAGGGCCTGACTGGACCTCGGAGGCTTCCTCCAGAGGAGGATGCCATTGAAATCCTGCAGGAATACTTTCCACACTGCCAGATCCTCCCTCATTTCCCCTGTTATCCGCACTGGACATGAGTCCTGCATATTTCCCTTAAGGGGCTCTTCTTGCCTCCTATTGAACACCCTTCCCATTGGGATCACCTTACAGGCGAAAGTTGAGGAGTCCCAGAACTGATTGAAGTTCTCTTAGTGGTAAATGTTGTGCTGCAGCAGCCCTTCCAACCGCTCCAAGCATACGTTGTACCTTGTCCTCTGGGAGACGACATAGCTCTTCCACAGTGTCAATCTCAATACCCAGGAACGTCATCCTGGTACAAGGACCTTGGGTCTTGTCCTTGGCAAGGGGAACCCCGAACTCTTGCATTAGAGCTCGCTAGACATGTGCACGGCTAAAAAATTCGGTTCGTTTTCGGTTCGGATCGATTCGGACTTTTCAAATTTCGTTTCGGATCGAATCGGATTCGGCAAAATTTGAATAAATTCGTTTCGGATTTATTCGGATCCGAATAAATTTGTTTCGGATTTATTCAGATTCGGCTGAATTCGGTTCTATTCCGTTCCGAAATTCGGTATGTTTTTAGTACACTAACACCCATTTAGTACACTAAGTCACTAACACCCATAAACTACCTATGAATCACTAAACCGAGGCCCCCCCACATCGCAAACCCTATAATAACATTATTTAACCCCTAATCTGCCGATCGGATATCGCCGCAACCTACATTATAGCTATTAACCCCTAATCTGCTGTCCCTAACACCGCCGACCCCTACATTATAGTTATTAACCCCTAATCTGCCTCCCCCAACGTCGCCGCAATCTAACTACAAGTATTAACCCCTAATCTGCCGACACGATATTGCCGCCTACATTATAGCTATTAACCCCTAATCTGCTGTCCCTAACACCGCCGACCCCTACATTATAGTTATTAACCCCTAATCTGCCTCCCCCAACGTCGCCGCAATCTAACTACAAGTATTAACCCCTAATCTGCCGACCCGATATCGCCGCCGCCTACATTATAGCTATTAACCCCTAATCTGCTGTCCCTAACACCGCCGACCCCTACATTATAGTTATTAACCCCTAATCTGCCTCCCCCAACGTCGCCGCAATCTAACTACAAGTATTAACCCCTAATCTGCCGACCCGATATCGCCGCCGCCTACATTATAGCTATTAACCCCTAATCTGCTGTCCCTAACACCGCCGACCCCTACCCTACATTATAGTTATTAACCCCTAATCTGCCCCCCCAACGTCCCCACAATCTAACTACAAGTATTAACCCCTAATCTGCCGACCGCAAATCGCCGCCACTATAATAAATGTATTAACCCCTAAACCGCCGCACTCCCGCCTCGCAAACACTATAATACATTTTATTAGCCCCTAATCTGCCCTCCCTAACATCGCCGCCACCTACCTACAATTATTAACCCCTAATCTCCCGCCCCCAACGTCGCCGCTACTATAATAAGGTTATTAACCCCTAAACCTAAGTCTAACCCTAACACTAACACCCCCTAACTTAAATATAATTTAAATAAAACGAAATAAGTTTACTATAGTTAAATAAATGAATCCTATTTAAAACTAAAGACTTACCTGTAAAATAAACCCTAAGATAGCGCAATATAACTAATAGTTACATTGTAGCTATTTTAGGATTTATATTTATTTTACAGGCAACTTTGTATTTATTTTAACTAGGTACAATAGCTATTAAATAGTTAATAACTACCTAGCTAAAATAAATACAAATTTACCTGTAAAATAAATCCTAACCTAAGTTACAATTACACCTAACACTACACTATCATTAAATTAACTAAATAAATGAATCATATTTAAAACAAAATACTTACCTGTAAAATAAACCCTAATATAGCTGCAATATAACTAATAGTTGCATTCAGCTATTTTAGCATTTATATTTATTTTACAGGCAACTTTGTATTTATTTTAACTAGGTACAAAAGCTATTAAATAGTTATTGACTAATTAATAGCTACCTAGTTAAAATAATTACAAAATTACCTGTAAAATAAATCCTAACCTAAGTTACAATTAAACCTAACACTACACTGTCATTAAATAAATTAACTACAAGTACCTACAATTATCTACAATTAAATAAACTAAAGTACAAAAACCCCCCACTAAATTACAAAAAATAAAAAAATATTACAAGAATTTTAAACTAATTACACCTAATCTAAGCCCCCTAATAAAATAACAAAGCCCCCCAAAATAAAAAAAAATGCCCTACCCTATACTAAATTACAAAAGTTAACAGCTCTATTACCTTACCAGCCCTGAACAGGGCCTTTTGCGGGGCATGCCCCAAAGAAAACAGCTCTTTTGCCTGTTAAAAAAAAACACAATCCCCCCCCCACATTACAACCCACCACCCACATACCCCTACTCTAACCCAAACCCCCCTTAAATAAACCTAACACTACCCCCTGAAGATCTCCCTACCTTGAGTCGTGTTCACCCAGCCGGGCCGAAGTCTTCATCCGATGGGGCAGAAGAGGACATCCAGACCGGCAGAAGTCTTCATCCAAGCGGGGCAAGAAGAGGTCTTCCATCCATCATACAAGTACCAAAATACAAACAAACACTAAATTACCAAAAATAATAAAATATTACAATAATTTTAAACTAATTACACCTAATCTAAGCCCCCTACTAGCTATTAATATAGCTTCAATATAACTAATAGTTACATTGTAGCTATTTTAGGATTTATATGTATTTTACAGGCAACTTTGTATTTATTTTAACTAGGTACAATAGTTATTAAATAGTTAATAACTATTTAATAACTACCTAGCTAAAATAAATACAAATTTACCTGTAAAATAAATCATAACCTAAGTTACAATTACACCTAACACTACACTATCATTAAATTAACTAAATAAATGAATCCTATATAAAACTAAAGACTTACCTGTAAAATAAACCCTAATATAGCTGCAATATAACTAATAGTTACATTGTAGCTATTTTAGCATTTATATTTATTGTACAGGCAACTTTGTATTCATTTTAACTAGGTTCAATAGCTATTAAATAGATATTGACTATTTAATAGCTACCTAGTTAAAATAATTACAAAATTACCTGTAAAATAAATCCTAACCTAAGTTACAATTAAACCTAACACTACACTATCATTAAATAAATTAACTACAAGTACCTACAATTAAATACAATTAAAAAAACTAAACTAAAGTACAAACCCCCCCCACTAAATTACAAAAAATAAAAAAATATTACAAGAATTTTAAACTAATTACACCTAATCTAAGCCCCCTAATAAAATAACAAAGCCCCCCAAAATAAAAAAATGCCCTACCCTATACTAAATTACAAAAGTAATCAGCTCTATTACCTTACCAGCCCTGAACAGGGCCCTTTGCGGGGCATGCCCCAAAGAAAACAGCTCTTTTGCCTGTAAAAAAAAAAACACAATCCCCCCCCACATTACAACCCACCACCCACATACCCCTACTCTAACCCAAACCCCCCTTAAATAAACCTAACACTACCCCCCTGAAGATCTCCCTACCTTGAGTCGTGTTCACCCAGCCGGGCCGAAGTCTTCATCCGATGGGGCAGAAGAGGACATCCAGACCGGCAGAAGTCTTCATCCAAGCGGGGCAAGAAGAGGTCTTCCATCCATCAGAAAAGTACAAAAAAACAAACAAACATTAAATTAGCAAAAATAATAAAATATTACAATAATTTTAAACTAATTACACCTAATCTAAGCCCCCTACTAGCTATTAATATAGCTACAATATAACTAATAGTTACATTGTAGCTATTTTAGGATTTATATTTATTTTACAGGCAACTTTGTATTTATTTTAACTAGGTACAATAGCTATTAAATAGTTAATAACTATTTAATAACTACCTAGCTAAAATAAATACAAATTTACCTGTAAAATAAACCCTAACCTAAGTTACAATTACACCTAACACTACACTGTCATTAAATTAACTAAATAAATTAATCCTATATAAAACTAAATACTTACCTGTAAAATAAACCCTAATATAGCTACAATATAACTAATAGTTACATTGTAGCTATTTTAGCATTTATATTTATTTTACAGGCAACTTTGTATTTATTTTAACTAGGTACAATAGCTATTAAATAGATATTTACTGTTTAATAGCTACCTAGTTAAAATAATTACAAAATTACCTGTAAAATAAATCCTAACCTAAGTTACTATTAAACCTAACACCACACTATCATTAAATAAATTAACTACAAGTACCTACAATTAAATACAATTAAAAAAACTAAACTAAAGTACAACCCCCCCCCCCACTAAATTACAAAAAATAAAAAAATATTACAAGAATTTTAAACTAATTACACCTAATCTAAGCCCCCTAATAAAATAACAAAGCCCCCCAAAATAAAAAAATGCCCTACCCTATACTAAATTACAAAAGTAATCAGCTCTATTACCTTACCAGCCCTGAACAGGGCCTTTTGCGGGGCATGCCCCAAAGAAAACAGCTCTTTTGCCTGTAAAAAAAAACACAATACCCCCCCCACATTACAACCCACCACCCACATACCCCTACTCTAACCCAAACCCCCCTTAAATAAACCTAACACTACCCCCCTGAAGATCTCTCTACCGTGTCTTCACCCAGCGGGCCGAAGTCTTCATCCGATGGGGCAGAAGAGGACATCCAGACCGGCAGAAGTCTTCATCCAAGCGGGGAAAGAAGAGGTCTTCCATCCATCAGAAGTCTTGATCCAGACGGCATCTTCTCTGTTCATCCATCGGGAGCGGAGCGGCAGCATCCTGAAGACATCCCACGCAGAGCATCCTCTTCTTTCTTGATCCGACGACTAGGTGACTGTACCTTTAAGTGACGTCATCCAAGATGGCGTCCCTTGAATTCCGATTGGCTGATAGGATTCTATCAGCCAATCGGAATTAAGGTAGGAAAAATCTGATTGGCTGATTCAATCAGCCAATCAGATTCAAGTTCAATCCGATTGGCTGATGGAATCAGCCAATCAGATTGAGCTCGCATTCTATTGGCTGATCGGAACAGCCAATAGAATGCGAGGTCAATCTGATTGGCTGATTCCATCAGCCAATCGGATTGAACTTGAATCTGATTGGCTGATTGAATCAGCCAATCAGATTTTTCCTACCTTAATTCCGATTGGCTGATAGAATCCTATCAGCCAATCGGAATTCAAGGGACGCCATCTTGGATGACGTCACTTAAAGGTACAGTCACCTAGTCGTCGGATCAAGAAAGAAGAGGATGCTCTGCGTGGGATGTCTTCAGGATGCTGCCGCTCCGCTCCCGATGGATGAACAGAGAAGATGCCGCCTGGATCAAGACTTCTGATGGATGGAAGACCTCTTCTTGCCCCGCTTGGATGAAGACTTCTGCCGGTCTGGATGTCCTCTTCTGCCCCATCGGATGAAGACTTCGGCCCGCTGGGTGAAGACACGGTAGAGAGATCTTCAGGGGGGTAGTGTTAGGTTTATTTAAGGGGAGTTTGGGTTAGAGTAGGGGTATGTGGGTGGTGGGTTGTAATGTGGGGGGGGTATTGTGTTTTTTTTTACAGGCAAAAGAGCTGTTTTCTTTGGGGCATGTCCCGCAAAAGGCCCTGTTCAGGGCTGGTAAGGTAATAGAGCTGATTACTTTTGTAATTTAGTATAGGGTAGGGCATTTTTTTATTTTGGGGGGCTTTGTTATTTTATTAGGGGGCTTAGATTAGGTGTAATTAGTTTAAAATTCTTGTAATATTTTTTTATTTTTTGTAATTTAGTGGGGGGGGGTTTGTACTTTAGTTTAGTTTTTTTAATTGTATTTAATTGTAGGTACTTGTAGTTAATTTATTTAATGATAGTGTAGTGTTAGGTTTAATTGTAACTTAGGTTAGGATTTATTTTACAGGTAATTTTGTAATTATTTTAACTAGGTAGCTATTAAATAGTCAATATCTATTTAATAGCTATTGAACCTAGTTAAAATGAATACAAAGTTGCCTGTACAATAAATATAAATGCTAAAATAGCTACAATGTAACTATTAGTTATATTGCAGCTATATTAGGGTTTATTTTACAGGTAAGTCTTTAGTTTTATATAGGATTCATTTATTTAGTTAATTTAATGATAGTGTAGTGTTAGGTGTAATTGTAACTTAGGTTATGATTTATTTTACAGGTAAATTTGTATTTATTTTAGCTAGGTAGTTATTAAATAGTTATTAACTATTTAATAACTATTGTGCATAGGTAAAATAAATACAAAGTTGCCTGTAAAATACATATAAATCCTAAAATAGCTACAATGTAACTATTAGTTATATTGAAGCTATATTAATAGCTAGTAGGGGGCTTAGATTAGGTGTAATTAGTTTAAAATTATTGTAATATTTTATTATTTTTGGTAATTTAGTGTTTGTTTGTATTTTGGTACTTGTATGATGGATGGAAGACCTCTTCTTGCCCCGCTTGGATGAAGACTTCTGCCGGTCTGGATGTCCTCTTCTGCCCCATCGGATGAAGACTTTGGCCCGGCTGGGTGAACACGACTCAAGGTAGGGAGATCTTCAGGGGGTAGTGTTAGGTTTATTTAAGGGGGTTTGGGTTAGAGTAGGGGTATGTGGGTGGTGGGTTGTAATGTGGGGGGGGGATTGTGTTTTTTTTTTACAGGCAAAAGAGCTGTTTTCTTTGGGGCATGCCCCGCAAAGGGCCCTGTTCAGGGCTGGTAAGGTAATAGAGCTGTTAACTTTTGAAATTTAGTATAGGGTAGGGCATTTTTTTATTTTGGGGGCTTTGTTATTTTATTAGGGGGCTTAGATTAGGTGTAATTAGTTTAAAATTCTTGTAATATTTTTTTATTTTTTGTAATTTAGTGGTTTTTTATTTTTTGTAATTTAGTGGGGGGGTTTTGTACTTTAGTTTATTTAATTGTAGATAATTGTAGGTACTTGTAGTTAATTTATTTAATGATAGTGTAGTGTTAGGTTTTATTGTAACTTAGGTTAGGATTTATTTTACAGGTAATTTTGTAATTATTTTAACTAGGTAGCTATTAATTAGTCAATAACTATTTAATAGCTATTGTACCTAGTTAAAATAAATACAAAGTTGCCTGTAAAATAAATATAAATGCTAAAATAGCTACAATTTAACTATTAGTTATATTGTAGCTATATTAGGGTTTATTTTACAGGTAAGTATTTAGTTTTAAATATGATTCATTTATTTAATGATAGTGTAGTGTTAGGTGTAATTGTAACTTAGGTTAGGATTTATTTTACAGGTAAATTTGTATTTATTTTAGCTAGGTAGTTATTAACTATTTAATAACTATTGTACCTAGTTAAAATAAATACAAAGTTGCCTGTAAAATAAATATAAATCCTAAAATAGCTACAATGTAACTATTAGTTATATTGCAGCTATGTTAGGGTTTATTTTACAGGTAAGTCTTTAGTTTTAAATAGGATTCATTTATTTAACTATAGTAAACTTATTTCGTTTTATTTAAATTATATTTAAGTTAGGGGGTGTTAGTGTTAGGGTTAGACTTAGGTTTAGGGGTTAATAACCTTATTATAGTAGCGGCGACGGTGCGGGCGTGAGTTTAGGGGTTAATAATTGTAGGTAGGTGGCGGCGATGTTAGGGAGGGCAGATTAGGGGTTAATAAAATGTATTATAGTGTTTGCGAGGCGGGAGTGCTGCGGTTTAGGGGTTAATACATTTATTATAGTTGCGGCGATTTGCGGTCGGCAGATTAGGGGTTAATACTTGTAGTTAGATTGCGGCGACATTGGGGGGGGCAGATTAGGGGTTAATAACTATAATGTAGGGGTCGGCGGTGTTAGGGACAGCAGATTAGGGGTTAATAGCTATAATGTAGGCGGCGGCGATATCGGGTCGGCAGATTAGGGGTTAATACTTGTAGTTAGATTGCGGCGACGTTGGGGGAGGCAGATTAGGGGTTAATAACTATAATGTAGGGGTCGGCGGTGTTAGGGACAGCAGATTAGGGGTTAATAGCTATAATGTAGGGGTCGGCGGTGTTAGGGACAGCAGATTAGGGGTTAATAGCTATAATGTAGGCGGCGGCGATATCGTGTCGGCAGATTAGGGGTTAATACTTGTAGTTAGATTGCGGCGACGTTGGGGGAGGCAGATTAGGGGTTAATAACTATAATGTAGGGGTCGGCGGTGTTAGGGACAGCAGATTAGGGGTTAATAGTTATAATGTAGGTGGCGGTGATATCGGGTCGGCAGATTAGGGGTTAATACTTGTAGTTAGATTGCGGCGACGTTGGGGGGGGCAGATTAGGGGTTAATAACTATAATGTAGGGGTCGGCGGTGTTAGGGACAGCAGATTAGGGGTTAATAGCTATAATGTAGGCGGCGGCGATATCGGGTCGGCAGATTAGGGGTTAATACTTGTAGTTAGATTGCGGCGACGTTGGGGGAGGCAGATTAGGGGTTAATAACTATAATGTAGGGGTCGGCGGTGTTAGGGACAGCAGATTAGGGGTTAATAGCTATAATGTAGGGGTCGGCGGTGTTAGGGACAGCAGATTAGGGGTTAATAGCTATAATGTAGGCGGCGGCGATATCGTGTCGGCAGATTAGGGGTTAATACTTGTAGTTAGATTGCGGCGACGTTGGGGGAGGCAGATTAGGGGTTAATAACTATAATGTAGGGGTCGGCGGTGTTAGGGACAGCAGATTAGGGGTTAATAGTTATAATGTAGGTGGCGGCGATATCGGGTCGGCAGATTAGGGGTTAATACTTGTAGTTAGATTGCGGCGACGTTGGGGGGGGCAGATTAGGGGTTAATAACTATAATGTAGGGGTCGGCGGTGTTAGGGACAGCAGATTAGGGGTTAATAGTTATAATGTAGGTGGCGGCGATATTCGGTCGGCAGATTAGGGGTTAATAAAATAATGCAGGTGTCAGCGATAGCGGGGGCGGCAGATTAGGGGTTAATAAGTGTTAGATTAGGGGTGTTTAGAGACTCGGGGTACATGTTAGGGTGTTAGGTGCAGACTTAGTGTTTCCCCATAGGAAACAATGGGGCTGCGGTGTTAGTTTTTTTTCAGCCGAAACTCCCATTGTTTCCTATGGGGAAATGCCGAATTTTACCGAGCTAATTCGGATTTATTCGGAGATACGGCAGCTATTTCGGATTCATTCGGTAGATTCGGAAGTATTTTAATTCGGAAATCCGAATCGATCCGAATCTCCGAATTTACCGAATATACCGAATTTCCGAATTAATCCGAAACGAACCGCACATGTCTAGAGCTCGCATTACCCCCATCAAACTAGCGCACTCCTCAGTTCCCTCCTTGCCTACCAGCAGGAAGACGTCAAGAGAGTGCGCTACAGCCCCTCTTCCTGCCTTTGTCAACACCGCCCAGTGCAGGAAGGAACTAAAGGCCTCAAATAAGGTGCAGGATACTGAGCAGCCCGCTTCAGTGGGGTTGGCGTCCTTGTTGCTAGCAGGCCCTCGCTCTGCCTTGGCCCTGCAAGCTCCTATCCCTGGCTGGCAGTCTGGCGTGCTGGGCAGATACCCTCATGCCCCTTGTATTACCCCCAGTGACCGGCTTGACCCGTGTAGTGGACCCATAAGAATGCCCCCTAACTGCCTGGTGGTCTAGTGTACCCCTTAGTGCCACTGCTGCGGAACCCCTCTTTACCGCTGCTGATACAGACTGAGCCCTTCTAAGCAAGACTGCAGAGTGTTGCGCAGCGGAGTCCCTTGGCCTGGACAATCCCCGCTCACCTGCGCCATCATCTGATGCTGGCCTCTTCTGAGTTCTTCTCCCTCCACATCTGGCCACTCCGACTCCCCTCTTGTCACTTCCGGAAGTGGCATCCATCAGTGTGGGACGCCGGGAGCGCTAAACCAGAAGTGGAGGCGGAGCTCGGCACCATGTTGCTACCTACTGAACCGAGGCCCAGAGGAGCGGGTAGTTGGGAGGTGGACGGATGGGAAGCCGCCACGTGCGAGGGTGGGTAGTGGAAGGCTGGGCCACCACCATGTGGGGGGTGGGGGAATGGGAAGAGGCCGCAAATGGCATCGTCATGGTGAAGGCCCTGAACAGGCCCACTACTGCTTTAGCCACCTCCGCTGTCATCCCGGAGGATGTCAAAGCCCCTATGCCGGCTGATAGCGCCTGCTCTAAGGGGGGAGGAGGCATTTCCTGACCTGCACTCTCGGATCCCTGATCCCCTGAATTCTGAGAGGGAGGCTCCTCATCTGGGAACAGGGACTGGGAAGATGACAGGGGAATCCAGCGTGACTCGGGAGGGGGGCAAAGTGGAAGTGGATGGGGAAAGGCCTGCGGGAGGAATGGCGTCCTCATCAATACTCATCTCTTTTCAGCACCATTTCCACGTGAAGGAGGATCCATGGCGTCCCTGAATCGTTTAGGCGATGTCCTGGTACTTCTGGCACGGTCCATACTGCAAACAAGTGACTTTGAAAGAACTGCAAGAGAAAACTGTGAAAACTTCCAGACTGTAGTCACCAGGAAAAAGAGGCAGAACCCTGACTCCCTGGACTTAAATCTGGTAAGCTAGAACCCACCACTAACTTAACTCTAATCTGACTTCAACTAATGTTCTCCTTTCCACTAGACGGCCAGGCACTTAATTTCACTCCAGTACACAAGCTACCTTACACTACCACAAAGGTCACTGCGCTTGGGTCTATTAAACAGAATAGTATTACTAACTTTAATTGTGCTGCTATTACCACTTTTAAAGGGACATAAACCCATTTTTTCTATCATGATTTAGATTGAGAATTTCTTTTTTCCAAATTTGCTTTGTTCTCAAACTATTCTTTGTTAAATAGATGCCTAGATAGGTAGCATGCACATGCCTGAAGCTTAAGCACTACATGACTGGAAATAGTGCTGCCATCTAGTGCTCTTGCTAATGTATAACAGTGTTGCAAAAATGCTGCCATATAGAGCTGCAGACAAGGGCACACTCCTGAGCTTACATCCCTGATTTTCAACAAAGGATAACAAGAAAGCAAATAACATTTGATAATAGAAGTACACTAGAAAGTTGTTTAAAATTGTATGTTCTATCTGAATTGTGGGGAACAAAATTGTGTGTTTTATGTCCGTTTAACATAAGTGACTTTTATTTTTTTTATTTTTAAGGCAGGATCACAACCCAATTATTATTATTTAGTAACAGGGCAGTGAATACACCTTATTTTTTACTTCCATGACTTCCATGTGTGCTTACAGAAATGTTTTGAAATGTAAGATATTTTGTTGCTCATCTTTAAAGGGACATAAAACACAACCTTTTTCTTTCATAATTCAGATAGAACATACAATTTTAACCAACTTTCCAATTTACTTCTATTATCAAATTTTCTTCATTTTCTTGTTATTCTTTGTTGAAAAGCAGCAAGGTAATTTTAGGAGTGTGCATGCAGCAGCTTTGCAACAATTTTATACTTTAGGAAGAGTACTAGATGGCAGCACTATTTCCTGTCATGAAGTGCTGTAGCTATTTACAAGCTTTTTAAAAATTGTATTCTGTGGGGCCGATTTACTAACTGTCGGACGGACATGATACGCTGTAGCATCCGCTGTCGGTATTTAACATTGCACAAGCAGTTCTGGTGAACTGCTTGTGCAATGCCGCCCCCTGCAGATTTGCGGTCAATCGGCCGCTAGCAGGGGATGTCAATTAACCAATCGTATGATGTCCGCCGCCTCAGGGCAGGCAAATGAGTTAAAGGGACACTGAACCCAAATTTTTTCTTTTGTAATTCAGATAGAGAATGAAATTTTAAGCAACTTTCTAATTTACTCCTATTATCAAATTGTCTTCATTCTCTTGGTATCTTTATTTGAAATGCAAGAATGTAAAGTTTAGATGCCGGCCCATCTTTGGTGAACAACCTAGGTTGTCCTTGCTGATTGGTGGATAAATTCATCCACCAATCAAAAACTGCTCTCCAGAGTGCTGTACCAAAAAAAGCTTAGATGCCTTCTTTTTTATATAAAGATAGCAAGAGAACAACATTTTGGGTTCAGTGTCCCTTTAAGGAACAGCTGTCTTAAGACAGCTGCTTCTTAACTCCTGTTTCCGGCGAGCCTTAAGACTCGCACGGAAACAGAGGTATTTGGGCCGATACGGGGGTTGGTAAATCGACCCCTGTGGCCCCTATTTATCAAAGGTCTGTCGGACCTGATCCGACAGTGCGGATCAGGTCCGACAGACCTCGCTGAATGCGGAGAGTAATACGCTCTCCGTATTCAGCATTGCACCAGCAGTTCTTGTGAGCTGCTGGTGCAACGCCGCCCCCTGCAGATTTGCGGACAATCGGCCGCCAGCAGGGGGTGTCAATCAACTCGATCATACTCGATCGGGTTGAATTGTAGCGATTTCTGTCCGCCCGCTCAGAGCAGGCGGATAGGTTATGGAGCAGTGGTCTCAAGCAAAATCCGGAGCTTGATAAATGTGCCCCTATATCTGAATCGTGAAAAAAATGTTTTGGGTTTCATGTCCCTTTAATTATGGGACACCCCTGGCTGGTAGCTGAGAGCTAAATCCTCAGCATTTCCAAAATACATAGAAAATAAATACTGAGAATGTAATCAAAGTTCAATGTATAGGAGAGAAAATCAAACAAGGTTCATTTTAAATACAGGTAGAAAACCTTTTATCCAAACTGCTTGGGACCAGAAATGGTTTGGATTTAAGAATAGTGTGGGACTTGGAATATTTGCATCTTTAAAATGGTACAGTTTGGGGAGGGGATGGTACCAAATGTCAACAAGGATATCTTGTCATTTAGGTAATATTTGCATGTCACAATACAGCTTATACATATAACCTAAAAGTAGTTTTATATCATTTTGTATTACTTATGCATACATAGTACCATCAGAGTGTTAGTAAAGTACTGTAATCAGAAAGGTAATATTTATTGTTTTATATAAATATAGACTATTATTTGCATGTTAGAACACAAAAAACAAACAAAAACACAGGCAGAGAAAATTGTGAGTTACAGACAAGGACAAATAGTAATTTAAAAAAAAAAATGAATAAGTTTGGATTTCTGATTAAGTTTGGACACGAGCGGATCGTGTCAGACAGACATATGATAAATAGGCCCCATTAACTCCTTTGGAGCGGTGGTTTGATTGGCTACTGGGCTGAGACTCTAAGTTTATTTTTAAACCTCATAACTGCATTTCAAGATGTAAAATGAAATAATTACTTATCTGCTCATGTTGTATTTGCATATAAAAAAGAAACTATGATAATCAATTGACTAAAAAAAGCAATATAAACATATTCTTAAATCAAATCTCAGACTAATCTGTATGTAATATTTCTACAATGTAACTTTTTATTTTGTAAAATATAAACAAATGGATGAATGCAGCAGGAATTAAAAACATACAAAAAGTATAAACTAATCTTTACAATGTAGAGCAATGCCCCTAGGGCTATAGAAAATAGATGAGTCTACTGATTTTTATCTACAGGGCAAATCTATGTTTTCGTGTTGTCGTCTTTTTTTCCTTTTCAGATAAATCTAACTGGATTTATTTTGCCTGTATTTCCTTCTGTGTGAAAACTCAATAACTAGACAACTTTGTAAAAACACATCTTTTTTTTCCTTCTCAATGTTTGTGTCTTTGCCCTGTAGTACTACTGATATATTTTTTTATTTATTGTTTTTGACACTTTTATAGCGAAAACCAAGTGTATCAGGGAGACCATCTTCTGCCATCTTTAACCTTAAGAATACAGAGGAGCAGCTATGATGAATGAGACTCATTGTTGTATGTGTCTACAGGGTGTCTGGGTGAGGGAGGTGGGGAGAACTGATGCAGACCAGAGAGCTGTTTTCAATGAGAAGAAAACAAAAGCACAGGTGCAGAATATATTGAGCTAGTGCAGGTGCAAGGCCTTTATACGATATACAGTATTTACAGAAAGAAAAACACTTCTTCAGACTCTGTTTTCTTCTACACTTTAAAGTCAGATAAATGAATGGCTTCAGTTTTAGAAAAAACTTCGGGTCCTTTTCTGATCTCCCTTTTGACTCCAAAACTTTTGTCCCGGGCAGTTTCAATTCTTTAACCCTGTCTTCTTTGTACAGTTTATAAAATGTTTTTCTTTTCTAAGCCTTGGGGGCCGAATTATCAAATGGCGGGCAGACATGATTCGCTGTAGCGAACCCTGTCCGCCCGACATCGCTTAATGCCGACAGCATACGCATTTAATATTGCACAAGCAGTTCGGGTGAACTGCTTGAGCAATGCTGTCCCCTGCAGATTTGTGGCCAATCGGCTGCTAGCAGGGGGTGTCAATCAACCCGATCGTATCCAATCTCCTTAACTGCTGTTTCCGGCGAGCCTGAAGGCTCGCGCCGAAACAGGGCGATTAGGGGACCTTCGGCATTTTATGCAAATAATAACATATATTTGTAATATTTTATTGTAGTTAAATAATAAGAATTGCAATTGTATATAAAACATGGAGGTGGACTGTATTCTAAAACTGGAGGTTTATATTCCATTCCTCTGGCACAATTTACAGTTCTGGGTGCTCACCAAGCACTCACGGACAACTGTGTTTGCATTCAGTGACTCAGGCAGTTAATCCCATACACACCTGTGTGCAAAGCCTAAGGAAAAAATGCATATAAACATCAAACGCAACGCATAGAATAGAGAATACTCCCTTAGATGCACAAATCTAAGATAAAAGCAAAAACAGCCTCCATGTGTGGCTGTAGGTTAAGGTCCCAGGTGGGAGAGGTTTTAATGCAGCACCTGTGCATATCATCATTTTGCCAAAAGCTTTTTTTTGCTTTTAACCTAGCTGTGTGCAAGTGCCGGCTATGTTGTGCTTGAGATAAAGACAGACAGACAGAGGGATAGACAGAGGGAAAGATAAATCAATCGTTCTACAGGTTTCCTGGATAGCATTTCTCTCAAAAGTATATTCACAAAGTTACATTATGATTGGGGGTGACTCATTTCATGCATTGAATAAAATATGGTTCTAATATTTTAGTTTATATTTATTATTATTATTATTATTATTGATAATAATAATAATAATATTAATAATCATAAAGATGATGATATTATAGATAGATAGTACAAAGCTGCCTGGTTTTTGTTTAGCACTCATAAAATTAATTAAAGGCAGGGACGCTGAACCCAAATTTTTTTCTTTCTTGATTCAGATAGAGCATGCCATTTTAAGCAACTTTCTAATTTACTCCTATTATCAAATTTTCTTCCTTCTCTTGGTATCTTTATTTGAAATGCAAGAATGTAAGTTTAGATGCCTGCCCATTTTTGGTGAATAACCTGGGTTATTCTTGCTGATTGGTGGATAAATTCATCCACCAATAAAAAAAAAGTGCTGTCCAGAGTCTGAAGCAAAAAAGAAGCTTAGATGCTTTCTTTTTCAAATAAAGATAGCAAGTGAACGAAGAAAAATTGATAATAGGAGTAAATTAGAAAGTTGCATGCTCTATCTGAATCACGAAAGAAAAGAAATTGGGTTCAGTGTCCCTTTAATGAAGTCAATAAAAAACAATTCATATTGAGCCCATTAACAACTTTTGACTTTAGAATGCTCAAGTTATGGATTTCATTTTCTGCTGACTGTATTAGGTTTAAAGAGACAGAATTCCTTTTATAACAAATATTACTAAGCGTGAAATATTTCAAATACTTAGAATGCGCACATATATGTAGTACAATCATGTGAATATTTAAGAATTATGTTGTTTACATATAAACCGTAAATGTATATGTGTCACAATGTCTGTTTGTGAGAGATCGAGATAAATACACTTTCCTGTAAGGAAACTGCTGCCTGATTTAACAAAGAATCTGTTTGCAGTAGCGGCGCTGACCCAAAAGCATTTGTTAGAGTTCACTTCCACTTTGTGATCCACAAAGTACTCTGAGGCCTCTATTTATCAAGGCGTCAATCTCAGTGCATTAGTTGGCATCAATACGCTCGCTAGTTGTCAAAAACACGAGCGTGAAGTAAGACGCGATGACCATCAGACTGCGCATCAGACTTTTGTTAAATAAGAGTCATCGATGTCGTGAAAATCCTTATTTAGCTAAATCTTTACCCTGAATTTTATTTGGGGCATATATAATACTATTCAAAAGAGAAGGACCAAGACCAAAAATTGTTTCAGTCAAAGAAGGACCAAAAGGCTGCACAGAGTTTTACAACGCTTTATTACTACAAAAAATAGACTTGGCTGAAGCAGGTGGGACGTCTATCCTCCACCCATATTTCATATAATCACCATATTTGCTGAAATAAAATGCATGAATAGGCAAAGTAAAACAATTACGTTGAAAATGTATCACAAAATTCTAACCACTAATACTGTAATATGCTGCTAGGAAAAAAATTAAACACTATTACTTATATAATACAACAACCAGCTGGCTGTCTAATCAGGCAAAAAGAGGTGTATCAAGTCCAAAGCTGCATATGTTATTAACGGAGATAGCTGTGGGGCCCCAGAAATTGAAAAAATTGATTTTTATGTTCTCCAGAGTCCTTGATATAACTCGTGAACCAGGCTCTCAAGTGTTAAAAAACACGCTCTGGTATGTGGACATAGAACTCTTTATATGGTACAGTCAAAAAGACGGCTTGATTGCGCTGTGGGCATTAACTTGTAACATAACACTGGTAACAACTCGTTACAACTTCAAGGGGTGTCCACTTAGTATCTTTAAACATTCAGGGGCCTAGTTATCAAGCCGTCAACCTCAAATACGCTGCGTATTCCGCAGCGTATTTGTGGCGAGGCTGATTCGCCTTAGTTATCAAAGGCTCGAGACCGGCAAAAGTAGAATTTTGTGACGTAAACTTCGATCCGCCGGACTCAGTCCGACACAGATCGATTCTTACGTCACTCCAGATGTTCCGCACACAAGTGCGGCACAATCTCACTACTTTTGCTAGTTATCAAAAAACTAGCAGGTACGCTCGGCACTTTTACGGCCCAGCGTACCTGGTTTTCAAAGCGCCAGCCTGGAGGCGGCGGATCCCATAGGAATCAATGGGAGTCTGACCATAGCGAAAGTACAAGTTCGCTGCTGCCAGACATCCCATTCATTCCTATGGGAGCTGTCTACACCTAACACCCTAACATGTACCCCGAGTCTAAACACCGCTAATCTGACCCCCCCCTACACCGCCGCAACTACATAAAGTTATTACCCCCTAAACCGCCGCTCCCGGAGCCCACCGCAACTATAATAAATGTATTAACCCCTAAACCGCCGCTCCCTGAACCCGCCGCAACCTATATTAAATGTATTAACCCCTATCCTGCCCCCCTACACCGTCGCCACCTATAATAAATTTATTAACCCCTATCCTGCCCCCCACTACGCCGCCGCCACTGTAATAAAATGATTAACCCCTAAACCTAAGTCTAACACTAACCCTAACGCCCCCTAACTTAAATATTAATTAAATAAATCTAAATAAATTAACTCTTATTAACTAAATGAATCCTATTTAAAACTAAATACTTACCTTTAAAATAAACCCTAATATAGCTACAATATAAATAATAATTATATTGTAGCTATCTTAGGATTTATTTTTATTTTACAGGTAACTTTGTATTTATTTTAGCTAGTTAGAATAGTTATTAAATAGTTATTAACTATTTAATAACTACCTAGCTAAAATAATTACAAAATTACCTGTAAAATAAATCCTAACCTAAGTTACAATTAAACCTAATACTACACTATCATTAAATTAACTAAATAAACTACCTACAAATAACTACAATTAAATACAATTACATAAACTAACTAAAGTACAAAAAATTAAAAAAGCTAAGTTACAAAAAATAAAAAATTAAGTTACAAACATGTTAAAAATATTACAACAATTTTAAGCTACTTACACCTAATCTAAGCCCCCTAATAAAATAACAAACCCCCCCAAAATAAAAAAAATCCCTACCCTATTCTAAATTAAATAAATTTCAAAGCTCTTTTACCTTACCAGCCCTTAAAAGGGCCATTTGTGGGGGCATGCCCCAAAAAGTTCAGCTCTTTTGCCTGTAAAAGAAAAATACAACCCCCCCCAACATTAAAACCCACCACCCACATACCCCTAATCTAACCCAAACCCCCCTTACAAAAACCTAACACTAATCCCCTGAAGATCATCCTACCTTGAGTCGTCTTCACTCAGCCGAGCCACCGATGGAACTGAAGAGGACATCCGGAGCGGAAGAAGTTAATTCTCCAAGCGGCGCTGAAGAAATCTTCCATCCGATGAAGTCATCATCCAGGCGGCGCTGAAGAAGTCTTCGATCCGGCCGATGTCATCTTCCAAGAGGCGCTGAAGATGTCTTCTATCCGGGTGAAGTCATCTTCCAAGCCGGGTCTTGAATCTTCCTTCCGCCGACGCGGAACCACCTTCTTCACCGACGGACTACGACGAATGACGGCTCCTTTAAGGGACGTCATCCAAGATGGCGTCCCCTCAATTCCGATTGGCTGATAGGATTCTATCAGCCAATCGGAATTAAGGTAGGAAAAATCTGATTGGCTGATGGAATCAGCCAATCAGATTGAGCTCGCATTCTATTGGCTGTTCCGATCAGCCAATAGAATGCGAGCTCAATCTGATTGGCTGATTGGATCAGCCAATCGGATTGAACTTGAATCTGATTGGCTGATTCCATCAGCCAATCAGATTTTCCTACCTTAATTCCGATTGGATGATAGAATCCTATCAGCCAATCGGAATTGAGGGGACGCCATCTTGGATGACGTCCCTTAAAGGAGCCGTCATTCGTCGTAGTCCGTCGTGAAGAAGGTGGTTCCGCGTCGGCGGAAGGAAGATTCAAGACCCGGCTTGGAAGATGACTTCGCCCGGATAGAAGACCTCTTCAGCGCCTCTTTGAAGATGACATCGGCCGGATCGAAGACTTCTTCAGCACCGCATGGATGATGACTTCATCGGATGGAAGATTTCTTCAGCGCCGCTTGGAGGATTAACTTCTTCCGCTCCGGATGTCCTCTTCAGTTCCATCGGTGGCTCGGCTGAGTGAAGACGACTCAAGGTAGGATGATCTTCAGGGGATTAGTGTTAGGTTTTTGTAAGGGGGGTTTGGGTTAGATTAGGGGTATGTGGGTGGTGGGTTTTAATGTTGGGGGGGGGTTGTATTTTTCTTTTACAGGCAAAAGAGCTGAACTTTTTGGGGCATGCCCCCACAAATGGCCCTTTTAAGGGCTGGTAAGGTAAAAGAGCTTTGAAATGTATTTAATTTAGAATAGGGTAGGGATTTTTTTTATTTTGGGGGGGTTTGTTATTTTATTAGGGGGCTTAGATTAGGTGTAAGTAGCTTAAAATTGTTGTAATATTTTTAACATGTTTGTAACTTAATTTTTTATTTTTTGTAACTTAGCTTTTTTTATTTTTTGTACTTTAGTTAGTTTATGTAATTGTATTTAATTGTAGTTATTTGTAGGTAGTTTATTTAATTAATTTAATGATAGTGTAGTATTAGGTTTAATTGTAACTTAGGTTAGGATTTATTTTACAGGTAATTTTGTATTTCTTTTAGCTAGGTAGTTATTAAATAGTTAATAACTATTTAATAACTATTCTAACTAGCTAAAAGAAATACAAAGATACCTGTAAAATAAATATAAATCCTAAGATAGCTATAATATAATTATTAATTACATTGTAGCTATCTTAGGGTTTATTTTACAGGTAAGTATTTATTTTTAAATAGGAATAATTTATTAAAGTATAGTGTAGTGTTAGGTGTAATTGTAACTTAGGTTAGGATTTATTTCACAGGTACATTTCTCTTTATTTTAGCTAGGTAAGCTATTAAATAGTTAATAACTATTTAATAGCTATTGTACCTGGTTAAAATAAATTGAAAGTTACCTGTAAAATAAATATAAATCCTAAGATAGCTACAATATAATTATTATTTATATTGTAGCTATATTAGGGTTTATTTTAAAGGTAAGTATTTAGTTTTAAATAGGATTCATTTAGTTAATAAGAGTTAATTTATTTAGATTTATTTAATTAATATTTAAGTTAAGGGGGCGTTAGGGTTAGGGTTAGACTTAGGTTTAGGGGTTAATACATTTATAAGAGTTGCGGCAGGGTCTAGGAGCGGCGGTTTAGGGGTTAATACATTTATAAGAGTTGCGGCAGGGTCTATGAGCGGCGGTTTAGGGGTTAGTAACTTTATTTAGTTGCGGGGGGCTCCGGGGGCGCCGGTATAGGGGGTAGAGCAGTGTAGTTAGTGTGAGTGCTTCGTGACAGGCTAGCAATAAAGCTGGGAAAAAGCCGAAGGGCAGCGAGATCGGATGAGTGATAACTGTCACAGTCCGCTGCTCATCGCCCCGCGGCTTTTTGACAGCTTTATTTGATAACTTAGGCGTATTTTTTTCAGGTCCGCGGCGGCGAAGGTAGGCGAGCTTAGGCAGACGTATTGGGCCGGCGAAGCCAGAAAAGTAGACGGCTTGATAACTAGCCCCCTAAGTGTGTTGTGATAATTAGATACAGTCCCGTATAAACAAATTTTATCCCGGACTTTCTGACGGGGTTGCAAGACTTCAAGCCAAACCTCACCTGTAATCCACTAGGCTTCATTCACCACCGGACAGGATATTCAATACCTTATTATTCTGTGGGTGTACCGTGTGGGTGAGTCGGTTGGTTGGCGTCTTCACTTGCACCCGTTTGTCCAATTCAGCGTAATTGTATACACAGACTGTGTAGGCGTAGTGGTTATGTCATCATCATCAATTCGTCAGACATGACGCGTTTCACCCCTCCCACAAAGGGCTGACGTAGGGGCCTCATCGGATGTAAAGCTTGTGGGGCTTTCTTACTATTTATTCACTCTCTTATTAAAGGTTCCGCCCTCACTCCCTGAGAAATCACAAAGTTCTGAAACTGCTACCCAAGCTTGCTTTAATTACATTGTATATATGTGACAAACAATGAAACTGATTGCATGGATATTTTCAATATATTACTATTATTTACACATTACAGTATCAGCATATGACAAGTTT
This sequence comes from Bombina bombina, assembly GCF_027579735.1. Taxonomy (NCBI): domain Eukaryota; kingdom Metazoa; phylum Chordata; class Amphibia; order Anura; family Bombinatoridae; genus Bombina; species Bombina bombina. Next base: position 886,962,612 of record NC_069500.1, read on the forward strand.
ATGGCACCCAGCCACAATAAAACTGATAAAATTCATTTTTAATTGAAAATATATAATTTACTATATCACAAATGTTAAACTTCCACAACAACTAATATATACATATTTAAATGCATAAAGACTTAATTAATATTAGCCTTTTGTGAGCTTTACTGAACATAGATCAACCTTTTCCCTTCAAAGATTTTCGTATGTTTATTTATTTATAGAGTATATTTAGATACAAAAAATGCCAACTCCTGCATATTACAAAAAGCAAGAGTACTCAATGTTCTCATTTAAACCAGTCAGGCTTAGAGTGTTTAGTCTATAGATACATTTTGACTCATTGCAGGATTACTCTATCAAGATTACCACCCCGTCTACTTGGTCTCAAATGCTCTATGCCCATAATCTGTAGTTTACTGTAATCTGAGTTATGTCAGGATTTAAAGTGTCTCGCCACCGGACTATCTTTGTCTTCATTTTTGATGTCGTCTCTATGTTCACATACCCTGTTTTTTAGTTCCCTTGTCATTTTACCAACGTAATATTTGGGGCATGGGCAGTTAAGTAGATAAATGACATTCGTCGACGTGCAAGATATCCTGTCAGTGACATAATTTGGCCTACTTCTGGTAGGCGTATAAAAAGTGGTAGATCTCTTTAATATATACACAGTATATACAATACCCACACAGTGCACTGCCTACTTGGCTACGTGCTACTGAGAGACAATTAGTGCTCTGTTCCCTTTTAAATTCGCTGTGTACCAATTTATCCTTGATGCTTGGTGCCCTTTTTGCTGTTAATAATGGGTATTCTGATATACAGCCAGAGAGAGATGTATCGCTGGATAAAATGTGCCAGTGGGTATTCAAAATACCTCGTAACTTCTTCCTATGTGAGTTATATCGTGTGACCAGCCTGGCATGATTTTCATCTTTTGATTCATCTCTCTCCTGTTGTACAGAAGGTCATTTCTGGCTGTATAGCGGGCTCTAACCCAAGCTTTCTTAACCTGCTTTTTTTGAGTAGCCTCTTGAAATAAATCTCTTGGCCATTTGCTTAGCTTTTTCCTCAAATGACTTTATTGAGGAACATCTTTTTAGTCTCAAAAATTGTCCTATAGGGATACCATTTTTCTGTGAATCTGGATGATGGTGACTTTTCGCATGTAGCAGGCTGTTGGGTTTTTTTTTGCAGTTTTTTTATGATGAACAGTTGTATGAATCTCATTCCCTTGTTTGAATATACTCAAGTCTAAAAATGTTGCTTGGTCTTTACTTACATAATATGTAAGAAATAAATTTAAGTAATTTCTATTTAAGATACTTACAAAGTCAGATACTGATTATTCATCACCTTTCCATAGGATAAGAACATCGTCCACAAACCTCAGCCATAGGGTGACATGTCTCTCCACCCATTCAGAGAGTTCGTTAAATACAACTTTTTCTCCCAGTAACTTAGGTGTAAGCACGCATAGGTCGGTGCATAGGTTGCACCCATGGCTGTGCCGCGGACTTGCCCATATAATTTACCATTAAAATAGAAGATATTGTTTTTAAGAACAAATTCTAGAAATTTTAGTACCAAGGAGGTGTTTTCTCGGTACTCCTGTCCTCTTAATTCCAAAAAATATTTTGCTGCATTTAAACCAGCTGGGTGGGGGATTGAGGAGTAGAGTGACTCCACATCCAGGGTCACCAAAAGCATATCTGAATCGACTGCTATTTTATCTAGTTTTTCAAGTACATCTCCTGTGTCGCGGACATAGGACGACAAAGATTCTAAGAAAGGGCGTAAAAAGAAATCTACATATTTACTTATACCCTCTGTAGATCCACTGATGCCCGATATTATGGGGCAAAAGTAAAAAAGAATAGCAGCACTCCAATGGAAATTTCTTCAGAATTTATTTCATAGCTAAGAGCACAGACAAAATAGCGACGTTTTGGACTACATGTCCTTCATCATGCCATAATTACATCATTTCCACATCCTCATTAAATACCCATTAGGACACACCCATCACCACAACATTTAACTCTTTAAACACCATAATTGGTAAAATTTCTTAATAGCATATATAGATATCCTAACTCTAATTATACTATTTTATACTTATTATACTTACCTATTCACCTATACCAAAAAACAAGGGGTGAAATGTTATACAATGATTTGGAGGCAAAACACAGTAAAGAGAATTTATAGAGAATATTGTAAAAAAATACTTAAGTATATTCATTTAAATTTCTTCTTATTTCTTTGTTTCTTTTTTCTTAATTCTTTTTTCTTTTTTTCTTTATCACCACAAATTGTAATTAGATTGGGGAACATCATATTTCTATATACAACACTATATATTCAGGAAAGAAAAGAGATTAGAGAACCAATCTTAGATATTATTATTAAAATAAGGCATATTTTACAAAAAAACAGTAGATAAATCATAATCCTTATTCATACCCAATGGTGATAATGAATTTAACGTAAAAATCCAGAATGCCTCCCTCTGTTTAAGATGCTGTTCTCTATCACCACCTCACCTACTAGGGGCAATGTGCTCTAAGACTTGAAACCTAAGTTGACTAACGCCATGTTGGGCCTCTAAAAAATGAACAGCTACTGGGGACTTCAAATTTTTTCTCCTAATGTTTGATTTATGTTCAGTGATCCTATCACGGACCCTGTGGGTCGTCTCACCTAAATAAATTAACCCACATGGGCATTTAAGGAGATATATTGCATAATCTGTATTACAAGTCTTTAATCCAAAATGTTTTCCCTGATTGAGGATGGACAAAACTAGGTCCCTTTATCATGTTGTTACAATGGGAGCATCCAAGACATGGGTAACATCCCATATTTTTACTGGTAATATATTTCTGTCTATTCATTCTAGCACTCCCAATGTCTGCTTTAACTAGAGTATCTCTTAAATTAACCCCTCTTTTGTAGGCTGGCATAGGGGCATTCTGAAACTCAGGTATACCTGGATTGCAATTTTTCAAAATATACCAGTGTTTATGAATAATTTTCTAGATATGTGTACTCAAAGTTTTTCATCATATCTTCTATTTAAAGAGATTTCCCATTTCCTTGAGCCTAACCAAACTTGTCTTGTCATCTGACACAATGCGACGTACCCGCATAAATTGGCTCTTGGGAAGGGAATTCCTTAAAGACAGAGGATGTGCACTATTTGCAAATAGTAAATCATTTCTATCTGTTTCTTTTTTAAATAAATCCACCCTGATACTCCCATTTTCTTTGAACACCAATGTGTCCAAGAAAGTTACACTCTCCTCACTATGCACCAGAGTGAATTTAATATTCCTAGTAGCTGAATTCAATGTATCCACAAATTGCAATAGGCTTCCAATGTTGCCCAGCCATATGCCAAACACCATCAATATAGCGCCACCAAGTGGCAGATTCTAACTTATATACTGAAGAAGAAAAACAATTTATTCTGGAATGATTAGACATCATTCTTCGCTATAACTATTTTTTATTTCAGGATCAATTTTTTATACAGAAACAAGGCACAGCAATGGGCTCCAATGTCGCCCCTACATATGCCAACATATTCATGAATATATATGAAGAGAAACTGATGATTTATTTAAACAATATGGCGCCACTTGGTGGCGCTATATTGATGATGTGTTTGGCATATGGCTGGGCGACATTGGAAGCCTATTGCAATTTGTGGATACATTGAATTCAGCTACTAGGAATATTAAATTCACTCTGGTGCATAGTGAGGAGAGTTTAACTTTGGTGTTCAAAGAAAATGGGAGTATCAGGGTAGATTTATTTAAAAAAGAAATTATTTACTATTGGCAAATAGTGCACATCCTCTGTCTTTAAAGAATTCCCTTCCCAAGAGCCAATTTATGCGGGTACGTCGCATTGTGTCAGATGACAAGACAAGTTTGGTTAGGCTCAAGGAAATGGGAAATCTCTTTTTAAATAATAGAGTATATGATGAAAAACTTATCCAGAAGGAGATTGTTGGATCAATGGAGATGACAAGAGAAAGTTTGTTGAAACCACAGGTTAAGTCTAAAGAGAAAAATGTTGACAGGCTTGTGTTTGTCTCAAAGTTCAATGAGTTGAGTACACATATCCAGAAAATTATTCATAAACACTGGTATATTTTGAAAAATTGCAATCCAGGTATACCTGAGTTTCAGAATGCCCCTATGCCAGCCTACAAAAGATGGGTTAATTTAAGAGATACTCTAGTTAAAGCAGACATTGTGAGTGCTAGAATGAATAGACAGAAATATATTACCAGTAAAAATATGGGATGTTACCCATGTCTTGGATGCTCCCATTTTAACAACATGATAAAGGGGCCTAGTTTTGTCCATCCTCAATCAGGGAAAACATTTTGGATTAAATATTTTCTGACTTGTAATACAGATTATGCAATATCTCCTTAAATGCCCATGTGGGTTAATTTATTTAGGTGAGACGACCCACAGGGTCCGTGATAGGATCACTGAACATAAATCAAACATTAGGAGAAAAAATTTGAAGTCCCCAGTAGCTGTTCATTTTTTAGAGGCCCAACATGGAGTTAGTCAACTTAGGTTTCAAGTCTTAGAGCACATTGCCCCTAGTAGGCAAGGTGGCGATTGAGAACAGCATCTTAAACAGAGGGAGGCATTCTGGATTTTTCGTTAAATTCATTATCACCATTGGGTATGAATAAGGATTATGATTTATCTGTTTTTTTGTAAAATATGCCTTATTTTAATAATAATATCTAAGATTGGTTCTCTAATCTCTTTTCTTTCCTGAATATATAGTGTTGTATATAGAAATATGATGTTCCCCAATCTAATTACAATTTGTGCTGATGATAAAGAAAAAAAGAATTAAGAAAAAAGAAACAAAGAAATAAGAAGAAATTTAAATGAATATACTTAAGTATTATTTTACAATATTCTCTATAAATTCTCTTTACTGTGTTTTGCCTCCAAATCATTGTATAACATTTCACCCCTTGTTTTTTGGTATAGGTGAATAGGTTTTTTGAAGTATAAAATAGTATAATTAGAGTTAGGATATCTATATATGCTGTTAAGAAATTTTACCAATTATGGTGTTTAAAGAGTTAAATGTTGTGGTGAAGGGTGTGTCCTAATGGGTATTTAAGGAGGATGTGGAAATGCTGTAATTATGGCATGATGAAGGACATGTAGTCCGAAACGTCGCTATTTTGTCTGTGCGCTTAGCTATGAAATAAATTCTGAAGAAATTTCCATTGGAGTGCTGCTATTCTTTTTACTTTTGGATTACTGGTTGCTGGGTTGTGCAGTACCCAGCTATAGCGTGCACCTAATACCTTGCAGTGTGTGCTGGACTTTTTTGTGATATCGATATTATGGGGCACCCAAGTGGGTGCTTTAAGTTCTTATGCACCTTGGGGATGCAATAAAATGTTGGAAAGACAGGAAAGGGATTGTTGAGCTTTGGTGTTCTTTGATGGTTGTTTGGCCATCATCTCTTGCTTTATTTAGCATAAACAGCAGCAGTTCATTACATGATCTTTCATAATCACGAAGGGTGACAAGTTCATATTGTTCTGTAATAGAGAGCTGTCTCTTTACTTCCTGGACAGTTTCAGAGCTTTGTGATTTCTCAGGGAGTGAGGGCGGAACCTTTAATAAGAGACTGAATAAATAGTAAGAAAGCCCCATGAGCTTTACATCTGATGAGTCCCCTACGTCAGCCCTTTGTGGGAGGGGTGAAATGCGTCATGTCTGACGAATTGATGATGATAATGTAACCGCTACACCTACACAGGCTGTGAATGCAATTACCTTGAATTGGAAAAATGGGTGCAAGTGAAGACGCCAACCAACCGACTCACCCACCCGTACACCCGCAGAATAATAAGGTATTGAATATCATGTCCGGTGGTGAATGAAGCATAGTGGATTACAGGTGAGGTTTGGCTTGAAGTCTTGCAACCCTGTTAGAAAGTCTGGGTTAAGGTTTGTTGATACGGGACTGTATCTAATTATCACAACACACTTAATATTTAAAGATACTAAGTGGACACCTCTTGAAGTTGTAACGAGTTGTTACCAGTGTTATGTTACAAGTTAATGCGTGCAGCGTAATCAAGCTGTATTTTTGACTGTACCATATAAAGAGTTCTATGTCCACATACCAGAGCGTGTTTTTTAACACTTGAGGGCCTGGTTCACAAGTTATATCATGGACTCTGGATAACATAAAAATCTGTTTTTCAATTTCTGGGGCCCACAGCTATCTCTGTTAATAATCAGTGGTTAGAATTTTGTGATACATTTTCAACGTAATTGTTTTACTTTGCCTATTTATGCATTTTATTTCAGCATAAATGGTGATTATATGAAATATGGGTGGAGGATAGACGTCCCACCTGCTTCAGCCAAGTCTAGTTTTTGTAGTAATAAAGCATTGTAAAACTCTGTGCAGCCTTTTGGTCCTTCTTTGACTGAAACGATTTTTGGTAAAATAAATTTACTAGACACCCTTGATGAGTATCAGAGTTATTGGAGTGTTGTTGAAAAAATATATATATTTTTTATTTTTTTTGCCAAACCTACAACTGCTGCACCAATCTTTATGGGATGTGTTGTGCAGAATTGCAGATAGATGTTTTTTTGTTTAGTGAAAATTAAAGGGACACAAGTCAAAATTAAACTTTCATGACTCAGAGCATGCAGTTTTGAACAACTTTCCAATTCACTTACATTAACAAAATGTGCAGTCTTTTTATATTTACACTGTTTGAGTCACCAGCTCCTACTGAGAATGTGCAAGAATTCACAGAATATACGTATATGCATTTGTGATTGGCTGATGGCTGTCACATGATACAGGGGAAGTGGAAATAGACATAACTTTGAAATTTGTCATTAAAAAAATCTACTACTCATTTGAAGTTCAGACTAGGTGCTATTGCATTGTCAGTTTATCACGCACATATTTAAAATCTACTATATTTAGTGGTCCTTTAAGATATGTTGCTTATGTTGATACATTTTCAGCATGCTCAGTAGAAGCAAATGGATTGATAAATTAATGAATGTGTGCTCAGTAGCAGCAACTGGCCTCAAAGGTTTTTGGGAAATGTAGTCCCAGATATTGCTCTGTCAAATACTGTAGACTGGATGATGTGTACGTAAGGAGGCCTTCTTGTTTTTCAGGGGAATCTAAGGTAACTGGATCAGCCATGACATTCTGTAACATCAATAGGCTGTAAAACCACTAGGTATTTAATTTGCTAAACTACAAAACTGTAAATATTTAACAGCCAGTATTGTAGCAAATGTTTCTATGTCTTGATAACAAGTTCTGAAGCTCTTAGTACATTTTATGCATTTGTATGAACCTTTTTCTGTCAGAATAAAGAATGTTTCAGCAGCACACAAACTCTTTGGAAGTATAACAATAAAACAATGTGCAAAAGAACACTGTGTACTTAGTAAAAGTCCATACAAAAGGAAATCTATGTGTGACTAGTTTTAGAAGTGATTATTTGTTGTACAGAAAATGTTCTCATCCCTTATAGATAAAGAGGGAAACATTGCATTCACTAAAGAATATTTATTTAACATAAGAGAAATACAGGAACACACTATAAATACACACACAATATACAGTACAAACTTTTTTTTTTACAATAACAAATAAAAAATACAAAAAAGGCAGAGGACAGAATATTAACATTTATGCCAGAGTTAAAAAAATCATGGACTTTTTCTTAAATAAAACTTTTGGAATTTATATGCATTTTTACCCCTTAAAGGGACACGGAAGCTATTTTTTTTTCCTTTTATGATTTGTTCTCTTGGTATCCTTTGTTGAAAGGCATATATAGATAGGCTCAGAAGCTGGTAGCTAGCTACTGATTGGTGGCTGCACATATTCGCTTTCACAGAGTGCATATGTATCTCTCAGTAGTCCAAGGCTATAGGGTCCTTGTAAAAATCCTTACTAGTTTTGAAGGCTGTAACAAGATATGCTCCTCCTTCATCAAAGGATTGATAAAAGCTTATTTGAGAGTGTCTATCATTTTTTTTATTGGGCATAATATTGTGCTAAGGTTTTTAAATGCGAGGGGAACAAATACTATATCTAAGTGGTTTATGTGGTAAAAAAAATATACAGTATTGTACTATTGGTATTTCTCTACTCTTATGACCACTAACATCACTGAATGCTAATATATTTACAAAAAAATTAACAAAATCAATTCTTTCACCATATAATTGTAGTTTATCTGCTCACAAAAAAAGAGATACATATACATATCTATGTATGTATGTATATATATATATATATATATATATATATATATATATATATATACATATGTGTGTGTGTATGTGTATATATATATATATATATATATATATATATATATATATATATATATATCTATACCAAAATTCATTAAAATTATGGGGGGAGATAAACTGAAGTTAAAATCCTCCATGTCTCAAAATTAAATCAATGTAAATATTTGCATAGGAAATTAGCACATCTAGGCAAGAATCCCCGCTTGCTTTTTCCCCAGAAATGACTCATATACAATGTTACCAATGCACAAGAGAATTCTGGGTAAGCTATGCAAATTCTCATTTTTTTTGCTTCAAAAATACTGTTTTAACACAGCTATCCTTTTAACAGGATTATAGCAGCAAATCAGAAATCACTCCTAGACAGCCTGTTTCTTTCTATTTGGAACTCATGAGTAGGAGATAATTTCTGGTTGCTGCATTGATAAAGCTATTTTCAAGGTTAAACTAAAATTCATTAAAATTATGGGGGGAGATAAAAAATGAAATTAAAATCCTCCATGTCTCAAAATTAAATCAATGTAAATATTTGCATAGGAAATTAGCACATATAGGCAATAATTCTCGCTTTCCATATCTAATTTGCATAGCTTACCCAGAATTCTCTTGTGCATTGGTAACATTGTATATGAGTTATTTCTGGGGTAAAAGCAAGCGGGGATTCTTGCCTAGATGTGCTAATTTCCTATGCAAATATTTACATTGAGATATATATATATATATATATATATATATATATATATATATATATATATATATATATATATAAATAAATCAATGTAAATATTTGCATAGGAAATTAGCACATATAGGCAAGAATTCCCGCTTTCCATATCTAATTCTAATTTGCATAGCTTACCCAGAATTCTCTTGTGCATTGGTAACATTGTATATGAGTTATTTCTGGGGTAAAAGCAAGCAGGGGTTCTTGCCTAGATGTGCTAATTTCCTATGCAAATATTTACATTGATTTTTATATATATATATATATGTGTGTGTGTGTGTGCGCGCCCCCTATATATATGTGTGTGTGTATATATATATATATATATATATATATATATATATATATATATATATATATATATATATATATATATATATATATATATATATATATATATATATATATATATATATATTTTTCCACTGTGTATCTGCACTCACAAAGATAGTCAGCAACCAGGGTGCTTAGTCAAAAATTTCAATCAGTATCAACAAGTAAGGACTGCACTCGCTGGATTCAGTTCAAATAATAACTTATTTATTCAATGGTGACGTTCGTTTCGGGGTACGCAGACCCCTTCCTCAGACCCAACACAGTGCACATGAAACAAAGTGACTTTAAACACAAACCCCTCCCATCTTACATTCCAAGAAATTGTGCCAAAACCGTATCCATGGAGACCAGGTAGTTACCTGGCAACCATATTACACAAACAATTTAAGGCATACAATAACAGTGGTGTGATTAATAATTCCTAACTGTTAATAAGAAAAAAGAAACACCAGTGTGTAAACACCTATGTGTATAAAAACTGTGAAGACATCAGGCTTAATCTATACTTTAAAATTCAGTATATCAAATCATATACAATATAGGCAAAATCATTTGAATAAATATATAAACCCCTCTGCAACAACGTAGCTTATATGTTCAAGTTTACACACTAATCAGTGTATTATTCGGCACCAGATACTGTTAGACTGTTTAGACAAAAAAATTTGGTTTGCGTGGCTAAATACAATTATTGCACAGATGAGATCCATATTTAATGTTAGACAGAATAAATGTTACCATTTAATATAGACATTTAGCCTTTGATCATTGAGTTAGGGATTAATAAAATGGTCATACCGGATTAAGTATAATATTAGTTACTCACTGTATATATGAATTACTGCTAATCGTTCATCAGCTGCTGCGCTGTTCATAGAGTCAGCAGTGTGTCAGTTGGGCGCAAATTACAGACTCAGCCAATCAACAGCTTGTTTAGTCAACCGCATGGCTCATTAGCATACCGTGACGTCACCGGGCTTTGCAGCTTGACTCCGTAATAGCGTGGCTAATTTGCATACTAAGATCGTACCTGTCAGAGCGTGGTTGTCAATACTGTTTACACTCAGTATCGTGTGCTATGTAGTGCTAACGTGGTGTCCTAATGTTGCAAGCGTATTTCATAAGGTATGTGTTGGAGCCCAACATTTACCGTGTACACCGTATGTGTGATTATAGCAGGACAGATTTGGGACGAAAAAATGTCAAACACCCAGCCCCTGTTAGATCAATGCCTATCTTAGTTTGCTGGTCACCTGTGTTTGTGTTAGTGTAATAATACTAGTATAGGACCCCTGTATGTTTAAGTTTGATATCATATGGGACAGCAGGGAATGTTCCATCTCTGATACTGTGTTCCATGTTATTGTATATAGCCAATATTATTATAAAAGGTCTATCAGTGCTGTCAGATGGCACATGTTATAAGGGGTATATAATATCACTGATCTCTGTTTAGTTTGTATCCATCCTGATGCTCTGGAAAAATGGGTTAAGTGCCTGAACAAGATATGCCATCACAATTATAATTGCACCTCATATATTAATCATCATCACATTAATATAGCCCATATTGTGTTCTGAGTTAAAGAATAGGGAGTTAGAGGTAAAGCAAGTTATATGCCATGTGCCTCCCCAACATAGGGGTTTATTTAGTTATAGACCTCATAGATAATCATTGGTCTGTCCCATCACAAGTGGCAATCATGGTAAACATAGTACTTTTTACAATTATATGCCGTCCATCATTAGTATGACATTATATAATAGCATAAACGACTGTTAGTCAATTTATATTGCCAGAATTACGTATGATCATCAATATCAGTTATATTGTCCCTGGAATCAGCCAATCAGATTGAGCTTGCATTCTATTGGCTGTTCCGATCAGCCAATAGAATGCAAGCTCAATCTGATTGGCTGATTGGATCAGCCAATCGGATTGAACTTGATTCTGATTGGCTGATTCCATCAGCCAATCAGAATATTCCTACCTTAATTCCGATTGGCTGATAGAATCCTATCAGCCAATCGGAATTCGAGGGACGCCATCTTGGATGACGTCATTTAAAGGAACCGTCATTCGTCGTTCAGTCGTCGGCCAGGATGGATGTTCCGCGGTGGAGGTCTTCAGGATGCTGCCGCTTCGCTCCGGATGGATGCCGCTTGGATGAAGACTTCAATCGGATGGAAGACCTCTTCTGCCCCGCTTGGATGAAGACTTCAGCCGGATCATGGACCTCTTCAGCCCTCCGCTTGGGCTTGGATCAGGACATCGGAGGAGCTCTTCTGGACCGATCGGTGAACCTGGTATGGTGAAGACAAGGTAGGATGATCTTCAGGGGCTTAGTGTTAGGTTTATTTAAGGGGGGTTTGGGTTAGATTAGGGGTATGTGGGTGGTGGGTTGTAATGTTGGGGGGCTTGGGTATTGTATGTTTTTTTTTACAGGCAAAAGAGCTGTATTTCTTGGGGCATGCCCCGCAAAGGGCCCTGTTCAGGGCTGGTAAGGTAAAAGAGCTTTGAACTTTAGTAATTTAGAATAGGGTAGGGCATTTTTTTTATTTTGGGGGGCTTTGTTATTTTATTAGGGGGCTTAGAGTAGGTGTAATTAGTTTAAAATTGTTGTAATATTTTTCTTATGTTTGTAAATATTTTTTTATTTTTTGTAACTTAGTTCTTTTTAATTTTTTGTACTTTAGCTAGTTTATTTAATTGTATTTATTTGTAGCAATTGTATTTAATTAATTTATTGATAGTGTAGTGTTAGGTTAATTGTAGGTAATTGTAGGCAGTTTATTTAATTAATTTATTGATAGTCTAGTGTTAGGTTTATTTGTAACTTAGGTTAGGATTTCTTTTACAGGTAAATTTGTAATTATTTTAACTATTTTAGCTATTAAATAGTTCTTAACTATTTAATAGCTATTGTACCTGGTTAAAATAAATACAAAGTTACCTGTAAAATAAATATAAATCCTAAAATAGCTATAATATAATTATAATTTATATTGTAGCTATATTAGGATTTATTTTACAGGTAAGTATTTAGCTTTAAATAGGAATAATTTATTTAATAAGAGTTAATTAATTTCGTTAGATTTAAATTATATTTAATTTAGGGGGGTGTTAGTGTTAGGGTTAGACTTAGCTTTAGGGGTTAATACATTTATTAGAATAGCGGTGAGCTCCAGTCGGCAGATTAGGGGTTAATGTTTGAAGTTAGGTGTCGGCGATGTTAGGGAGGGCAGATTAGGGGTTAATACTATTTATGATAGGGTTAGTGAGGCGGATTAGGGGTTAATAACTTTATTATAGTAGCGCTCAGGTCCGGTCGGCAGATTAGGGGTTAATAAGTGTAGGCAGGTGGAGGCGACGTTGTGGGGGGCAGATTAGGGGTTAATAAATATAATATAGAGGTCGGCGATGTTAGGGCAGCAGATTAGGGGGTACATAGGGATAATGTAAGTAGCGGCGGTTTACGGAGCGGCAGATTAGGGGTTAATAATAATATGCAGGGGTCAGCGATAGCGGGGGCGGCAGAATAGGGGTTAATAAGTGTAAGGTTAGGGGTGTTTAGACTCGGGGTACATGTTAGAGTGTTAAGTGCAGACGTAGGAAGGGTTACCGCATAGCAAACAATGGGGCTGCGTTAAGAGCTGAACGCGGCTTTTTTGCAGGTGTTAGGTTTTTTTTCAGCTCAAACAGCCCCATTGTTTCCTATGGGGGAATCGTGCACGAGCACGTTTTTGAGGCTGGCCGCATCCGTAAGCAACTCTGGTATCGAGAGTTGAAGCTGCGTTAAAAATGCTCTACGCTCCTTTTTTGGAGCCTAACGCAGCCTTTATGTGGACTCTCAATACCAGAGTTATTTTTATGGTGCGGCCAGAAAAAAGCCGGCGTTAGTTTTTCGGGTCGTTACCGACAAAACTCCAAATCTAGCGGTTAGCCTTTTACATCTGTATATTAACCCATTATCTTTGGGAACATGACATAAAACATTTTTCCCCTATATATGCTTGGGATTAGGTTATTGTTGTACATCTACATTTGCCACTAGTATATTCAACTTTAGTATAAGGGTGAGTATCAAATCCATTGCATAGTAATGTGCACTATGTGCAATGTAAAACAGAGCCTATATATTGCATATATATATATATATATATATATATATATATATATATATATATATATATTTCACATAGTGCACATTACTATGCAATGGATTTGATACTCACCCTTATACTATGCTCCCACTTATTGAGTGCCCCATTATTTAATTGAGTTGCCATATATTCTACCTATTGGGGTAGTAGGTGTGTTTCTTTAATTTAGTGTGATGCGCATATTTGAGTTATGATGACCTTAACATGTGTTTTTTCTCCCTTGATTCATGCAGTGGCTGTGTTTTGCTGTGACCATGCATTGTTGGTTGATCCCGCCCACTTGATGCTTGCTGCTGATTGGGTCTTTTTCTACTACTATGTTTATCCTTGCACTGAACGGTGCATTGCCATAGCAATGCAGATGCCGGCCGTTGATTGGATCAATCGTACACAAGACTTTTCAGGAAGTATCTTGACAATGCCTTTGGAAATATGCAGCAACAGTTCCGTGAGTAATAACGGCTCCATGTAGTTCAATCATTGTACACCATGTTTTGATTTATGTTTGCCCACATTGCTCTGTGTTGTTTATGAAGTATGACATGTGGTTATCATGTGGCGGTCTAAGTAAGATACGCTATGCAATTGTCCAACTGTTCCTCTTTCTAAACGTCTGTTCCTCCATTGAGGTTATATTGCTCTGGTCATGCGATATGTCACTTATCATTAATTCACTATACAGACATCCCAACCTGCAAAAACTAATTTCAGGAACGTGGCTTCACCCGCTACTGCGCCCCCCCCCCAGTTATATATTGGACACCTTGAAACCCTAAATAAGAGACTTTTTATTAAAGTAGCTTCCCACTAAAGTCACATAAAAAAGTAGCTTTATTGCACAACCACATACAACAAACCTATTTTCCAGGGATCATACGCTTGTTGAATGCTCAAATATTTTAGAATACAAAGTTTAATTACGTGCAGTAAAAAATGTAGTATTTGTGTTTTATTTTATTAAAATCAGTGGGGGCTTTTTGGTTACTGATGCATGCTTTGAGGGTTCTATAACATCCCAGCAACTAAAGGCATTCTTAAAGAAACACTTTTCTGGATTTGGGCCACATTGGATCATGGTACTTGGAGTTTCAGGGAGATTGCATTCCATTTGCTGACATCAGGGAGCCGCTATTACATTCTGGGAGACTCCCTGAACTTCAGGGAGAGTTGGGATGTCTGCACTATATGTATTATTATGCTCAGACAGATTTTCTTTTTACTATGATATACACCTTTATTGTTTAACATGTGACTGTGTCTGAGGAAGGGGATATTTGGTCACTGAATCGTCACTACTTTTCACAGTAAAAGGATTTTTCTAAAAAGACCAGCGAGTGCACGTTTTTTGTTCAGCTGTATTTAACTGTACTAGCATCCTGGCAGTTGTTGTACTAAGAGTGCTCTTCTTTGCTATTATATATATATATATAGATATAGATATAGATATAGATATATATATATATATATATAGATATATATATAGATATATATATATATATATATATAGATATAGATATATATATATATATATATATATATAGATATATATATATATATATAGATATATATATATATATATATATATATAGTGTTTACAGTTTATGTATTTACTGTAAATATGTTCTAAGTATTTTTAAATATATAAATATATATATATATATATATATATATATATATATATATATATATATACATACATATAATCATATGTTTATAAAGGTATAGATATATATTGTACCAAAATACCATTTTATATATATATATATATATATATATATATATATATATATATATATATATATATATATAAAAATGTATTTATGAACAAATAGAACATATTCTGCTATGCGAGGAACATTGGAATCTAAAATATTAATATTTTCATGTTGGGTTTTCACACTTGAGAAAATGTGATCGGGTTTGCAATCGTGATATTCAAAGTTCTGCTTTTTGTGCGTCTGGTTAGTGTGAAAGCTAATATTTTTTTTTTTTTTTACTTTCAACTTGATGAGTGCAAAAAGCTTACTTCTAGCAGAGTTAACACGCGAGTGGGAATAATAAATAGCGCTCCCCTCGTAATCTAGCCCATAGTGTCTATGACAAAACCTTAAATAAGTTACTTGGCCTTTTATTGAGGAGGGGCGGAGCTAGAGACCAACAGAAGCAGACGTGTTTCTTTAGAGCTCCTGGGTCCAGTTCATATTTTATTAGCATAAACCTCAAAAATAGAGCTTTACAGCAAGAGAACTTGCACAGGATCACTGTGAGAACAAAATAGTTTGGGGGTACTTGTTGGAGAAATCCGGCTACGGTAATAACGGCTCTGGAAGAACTGTACTGCCTACCTACATACTTCTCCTCTGTCGGATATCTATATCACTCCGGAGGTCGGGGCTCCGCTCCGGAGTGTGTGTACCTTACAAGCTGACAGTCTGAAGGAGGCTGAACCGGGTTGCATACGCTACTTACAGATAGCTGAGTTACCACTGGCCATCGCTGTTCCGGCTGCCCCCAGGACTACAAGCTCGCTACGCTATATGAAGAGACATAGCAGAGGAGCCAGACGGGTAAGCCCTGTGTGTCGGGTCACAGTTAATACCCTGCTGAATGAGCTCCGGTAGTACTCCGGTTTATCAAGGAGGTTCTAGCAGAAAAGCCCCACCGCATTGAGCCACTAATAGAAGATGCACATACACTCTAGCCCTAAGCCCTGGTCCACATCCTTGTGCGGTGAATGCACTATTATTTTACAGCTTAGCTAACAGAATCCAGAGCATATAACATAAGGGTAAAGATATATTCTCAAAATTACGTATTTAGAGACCTGCTAAGGCGAGAAATCCGCCATCTTAACTCTCTCCTACGCAGCAAAAATTCTACTCATTTAGATGACTGTGGAGTGGAAACTTTCAGCTGTTGTCTTGGGCTGGCAGATTTCTCAGAGCTTTCACTAATATCTTGCAAATAAAAGACTTTGATGTTTGCTTAGGCACTTTATGGATTGGTATTTACCGTATATGCACTGTCATTAGCTGGAACTTTGATGTAAAACAAAACATATACAGAGCTTGCTAACTTATATTACCTGTGGAGCTTTCTAACCATACCCCTGGGGAACAGACCTACTAAAGAACTCGGTCACATACTTTAACTTACCGATGAGTTACACCTGGTTATACTACTCAGTTTAAATGTACTTTACCCAGTAGTGAGTGTTTCAAGTCACAGCTTGTATTGTGTACCCCACATTTGTTATTTGACAACCTACACAGCAGGACAGGAAGTTTAATGGACTGCTGCAGATTTTGAAAGCCCCTCTTGAATTGCCTTTATTCTGTTGTATTGGGCTGGTAGATTTCTCAGACCTTTCACTAATATCTTGCAAATAAAGGACTATGATGCCCCAAAAAGAACTGTTGCAGATCATTTTCATAGCAAGTTTATTTCTGAGAGGGATCTTTCAGATGATGATTCAAGAGACTCTTCCGCTAGGCGCGAAGAAGAAATTGCTGCGCATGCCATAGGTGCAAGATCTTCAGATAGTGGCAAAACTTCTTCCCTTAAAGAGCTCATGAACTCCCTCTCGGTCAAAATGGACTCTCATCATACCTCTATGAAGCAAGAGCTTAAATCCTCTGTTGCTGAACTCAAGAGAGACATAGCATCTCTAGGAGAATGATCAGACATCCTTGAACGCAAGCATGAAGACCTCGCTACTGATCATTCTAACCTTCTCTCGTATACTCAAACACTAGCTGAGCTGATTTCAGACCTGGAGGGAAAACTGGCAGATCTTGAGGATAGATCGAGACGCAATAACATCCGCATTAGAGGCATCCCTGAGAGCGTCACAGCTAATGATCTCCTACAATATCTGGCTGATTTATTCGTTACTTTGCTTGACTCCCCTCAAGACTCAGACTTCAGAATTGATAAGCTCATAGAGCTCTAAGAGTTCGAAATTCTAACCAGTCTCAGCCAAGGGATGTAATTGTTCGCCTTCACTACTTTGCCTTTAAAGAAAAAATCCTGAAAGCGGCATACCTCAATAAAGAATTGCCTGAAATTTATAAGGAAGTTCAGTTTTTCCCAGACCTTTCTTCACATACCTTGGCCAAAAGGAGGTCTTTTTTCCCAGCTACACAATGTCTGCGCAAGCACTCAATAAAGTATAGATGGGGCTTTCCTGTTAAGCTGTTCTTCCAATTTGATGGTGCCTCCTACACTATTCTCAACATTAAACAAGGAATGGAGGTACTGGGCAAGCTAAATCTTCTTCAGAACTCTTCTACAGTCCTCTCCTCTCAATCAGACCCCCGGCCTGTTCCTCAGTAAGATTCCAACCAAAGACCTTCTCCTCAAGTTCAGCCTCTGCTACTTAGAGCCGCTGCCTTGGAATGGGCTCCAAAACCTAGACGTACCCCTCCTCCTTTTAAAAGGCGGACTCTATCTACACAAGAACCCTGCTGATTCTGTTCATAGGTGCAATCTTGGACATTAACTTGTATTTGACATTATGCCGGGTTCACAGTATTCATAAACCGATGTCAGAATTGAACTCCTGAGCATTGAAGAATTAAGTGTTATTTGTTTATTTTTCTGCTCACTAGTGGGAGATTATATGTTTGTTTTGAAAAGTTGGCCTAGACCTGAAGTTTTTTACTGGGACTCTAATTCCCCACAAGCTGCTCTAAGTCTTTAAAAGTTTCTAGTTCTAGTTGAATAACACTATCATCTTTTTACAGGTAATATGAAAGTTTACACTATTGTTGAATCCCACTATCACTTTTTTTATTGGTGTAAAGCTAAGTACAAATTTTTATCTCAATAGTGCACTGGATGCTTTGTCTATTATTATGCATGCATATTGTTATTATGGCTAACCTAGGGTAGTTGTATATGGCTCTCATATAGGCAATCCTAGACCAATATATTACTCATGTGTATAGTACCTGTGTATTACTTTGGGTTCTCCTTTGGCAGGTAGAAAATGTAACCCATATATATAACCAGCTGAGCATTCTTCTTTTGTAAAAGGTAAGGCTATTTAGCTATGGATGTACTGTCTTAGGTTGAGTAATCTTGATATGGTTCTAGAATATGTTATAACCAAATCTCTATGTTTTAGATATATTATCTTCTATGAAATAAGGGTTTAGTGCTTAGTTTCTAAGCCCCTATTACACAAATATGCTGGGTACCTTCAATCGTCCCTAGGCAACCAGTCACGATTAATATCCCTATATATCTTAAATACCTGTGGATCCATAGTGGCCGTAAAACTTATGTTTTTCCTCTTGTGTTTAGCCTAATCAGTGCAATTTGAGATTATTATAGCTTCTAAATAGTAAACCTAACTCTCATCATTACTGAATTGGGGACCATCCCGTCTCCTCTTGGTCTCCCATACAAGACCGCTCGGCCTATACATTTTGGCTTCTAACTAGTTAGCCTATTATGCTAATATATTGTAAATTCAAAGTTTTATTAGCCTAGCTATGGTTTACGCTATAATTGTCGAAATATTTTCTTCCATTACATTTTCATGTGTATTATTACATGTATGTTTTCTTTTTGTTAAAAGATGATCAATGTTCCTTGTTTACTGTGCAAAACCTCAATAAAAAATTATTTAAAAAAAAAAAAAAAAAATTTGAGAAGTTGATAAAAAATTATTTGTATTTGTTTTTATCTTATTGAGAGAATTAAAATCCTTTACATAATATTGAGGTTTTTTTTTTTTAACCCAGATTCACCAAAAAAGGAAACCATTGGCTTTAGATCCCATTTCTGTGGGTGCAAAGTCTGACATTTTTGTATCTATTTGCTTTAGAGTTAAGTGCCTTCTTTAATTTGCTAAATTAATTTGCAGAAAAAAAGTGCAAAAGGATAAAACATTATAGGAAAGTAAAAGTATTGAAATAAGGAAAAACAACTATGGTTCAGATTACAAGTGGAGCAGTATTTAACATTCCCACTCGCTCACTAACTCAGCTAGAAGTAAACTTTGTGCGCATCGAGTAGTGCTCGTATTACAAGTTGAAAGTTAAATGTTTATGTTTGCGCACTAAACTGATGAGTGCAAAAAAAAACAACCTTCAAATATCGCGATTTCGTTAACATATTCCCCCATAGAAGTCAATGGAGTAAAAAAAAGTGGAAGAAAACCTTACTCTCTGTGTCCCTCTCTGCATCGGGCAGCGGTGATGCTGATTGTTGGTTGCATGGGAGAGGGTTAGGAGGGAGGCGGGTGGGCGGCCCATCGCTGGAGGGCGCGGGACCACTACGCTACTAAAAAATTTTTTAGAGCGGTAGCGAGTGGTGAGGGGGGTGGAGGCTCTCATTTTGGCCCATGTAAATGGGCTTTAAGACTAGTCCAAAATAAATGGTGTTCCGTCTTTTTTTATAAATGCCACTGGCAAAATAACATCAATCGAAAAGATAGTGGCTTAGCCTCACTGACATAAAAGAAGCAAAGTGTGTAGTAGTAACCAATCTTGGGTCAGATTACAAGTGGAGCATTAACTGCTCCAGAAGTTAGCTTTTTGGGCGTGTCGGTTGCCCTCGTATTACAAGTTGAAAGTAAAACATTTTCTCTTGCATGCTAATCTGATGAGCATAAAAAGACGAACATACAATATTGATTGGGCGATAACCTATTGCCCCTTAGAAGTCAATGGAGTAGAAAAAGTGGGGGGGAAACCCTACTCGCGTGCAAACCTGATCTCATATTTTCAAGTGCGCTAACCTGACATGAAAATATGAATATTTCACATTCCAATGTACTTTAAATAGAAGAATATTTTATAGTTATTCATAAATACATATCTCTATATTCATCTGATGGTATGTTGGTGAAGTGTATATATATATCTATTCCTCTATATATACATGATTATATATAGGTATAGATAGATGCAGATATACATAGGAATATCTATTTATAAATACATAGAACATATTCTGCTATGTGCAGAAAAATGAAATGTCAAATATTTACAGTAAATACACAGTATACTGCTTAAATATGAATATTGCATAAATATGTTTTACCTGTTTTCATCTATTTAACTGCAAAGGGCTTCAATGCACTTCTATATATCTATATGTGTGTACATATGTGTTTATATGCGTAAATATGTCTGCAAATAAATATGTACACATATAAATACATATGTACACACACACACACACACATATATATATATATATATATATATATATATATATATATATATATATATATATATATATATATATATATATATAATGTAGAGAAAATAACTCATTTGTGTAACCCATTTATAAATCTAGACAAGTCAGAAGACTTGCTTTTCCCACAGAAACTCTCTGAATACGTTGTTTCCAATGCAGCAAAGGATTCTGGGTAAGATATGCAAATGAGGCTCACAATGACTCACTTTTTTACTTTTAGCCTGCTTTTTAAGGCATACTTCCCTTTACGCCATAGCATCGCCGTATAACACAGCTTTTAAGCATAGCTAGGGTTAGTACAGTGATTCAGACCAATCCCAGGACAGCT
Organism: Bombina bombina; assembly: GCF_027579735.1. Lineage (NCBI taxonomy): Eukaryota > Metazoa > Chordata > Amphibia > Anura > Bombinatoridae > Bombina > Bombina bombina. The sequence continues at coordinate 886,983,736 of NC_069500.1, forward strand.
GTTTTGTGTTTTTTGCCACTCATCAGCTGGGAGTAGGTTGAATCACTGCTCAGTAAAGTTGATTCCTGGGCAAAATACAACAATTAAAATGATGGGGATGCGAAAAGTGAGGGAGTTTAAAATCCTCCACTAAATACAAAATGTAGAGAAAATAACTTATTGCGTAACCCATTTACAAATCTAGACAAGTCAGAAGACTTGCTTTTCCCACAGAAACTCTCTGAATACATTGTTCCCAATGCAGCAAAGGATTCTGGGTAAGATATGCAAATGAGGTCCACAGTGATATATATATATATATATATATATATATATATATATATATATATATATATATATATATATTTAGACATGTGTATGTATATATGTATCTTAATTTTAAAGCCCTTTGCCTGCCTTTATAACTTTTGTGTGCAATATTTGTTTTTAATATTTTTTATTAGATAGTGTTATTATGAGTGTAAGTGTACATTGCAATGTATTTTTGATGTGTTTTGTGCAACTTTTTTGTTTTGTGAAACAGTTAACCAGAGCTCTCTCAGATCATGCTAACCTGACGCACATTTACTTAAAGTGTCAGTAAACCTAAAAATAATGTTATATAATTCTGCACATAGTGCAGAATTATATAACATTATTTTACTGCTATAGTTATAAAACCCGTTTTCCCTTTTAATATTTAAAAAACATGCCGCTTTTATAGACTGTCTGACAGCAGGAGCGAGCTTCACTTAATGTTATGGCGCGGTCGGGCCGGGCTGTAACTATACAGCTGGCCCGATGCGCTGACTAAAAAAAATAGACCCCCGCTCAGCAGAGAGCGGGTCTGTAAAAGCGGCATATTTTTAAATATTAAAAGGGAAAAAAGGGTTTTATAACTATAGCAGTAAAATAATGTTATATAATTCTGCACTATGTGCAGAATTATATAACATTATTTTTTAGGTTTACTGTCCCTTTAAATTGCGCTGAAGCGATCATATTTACTTTCAACTTGTAATACGAGCGAAATACCCGGCATGCGTAAACACCCACGATAAACTCCTTTTCCCTCTCTCGTAACTGTTAGTGCTCCACTCGAAATCTAGCCTTTAATTTGATACATTTCTTGTTTTTCTTTCATATATTAATTCTCTATATTTATATAAGTTATTGTAGACTAATGTGTTCCTGGTCCACTCCATTACCCATTATTTCTATGGAAACACAACAATCCAGGTTAAATAGAGGTTTGTTTAGTTAAGAACTCAGCATATTTTATTAGTTCTTTCAAATGTACTTTCAACAAAAAAATCAGGTGTGAAATTGAGATGTGAATATCCTTTCCTAACAAGCAATTCTAAATGTGCAGTGTCAAAGGATTCCTTTATGGCTCTGTTTACATTTGTAAAATGATGCTCTAAATTACAAATGTCTGCTACAAGCTTCCAGCTGAGTACATTCTCTAAAATAGTGCTCTGATTCTATCTATGGAACTAGTGTTAAATGTAATAAAACAGAATCTACAGTCCATGCACTTATATATTACGATTTTGCTACAACTAATTTTAAAAGTATTATGATGACTAGTAGGAGCCATGCAAGTACATTTTTTTTAGAAATGAAACAATGTAGCTGTTTTAGTATAATTGTCCATAGTGTCATAAAGTGCTAACCGTGCAACCCTCTTACACATTTCATATGAGGTTAGACACACTTCATCAGAGAGGTATTGTGATTAGGTCCCACCCTATTGTTATGATGCTCTAGTGAACAAACGCAAGCTGTCAACATTTATTATTAAAGGAAACTCATTAGGTAAAATCTGAGATCATAATAGGATGTATAGGGGTAGATTTAATAAGCAGCGGATGCTGCTATGTACACTGATTAGTTTCCAGCTTGCCGGAAACAGACGTTAAGAAGTATCGGTCATAAGACCACTGCTGCAATCATCCTGATAAGATACGATCAGATATGATCGGGATGATTGAAACCCCCTGCTAGCAGACGATTGGCCGCAAATGTGCAGTGGGCGGCATTGCTCAAGCATTTCAGAAGAAATGATAACAAATACCATAATATCACAAAAACGCAAAAATGTGAAATAAATGTGATAAAATTGTGGACAAAAAGTGATCATAAAATATACATATGTGTGAAACCTAAATATTTATAAAAGTTCATATAAGGATATATGTGTTCTTCCAAAATCTTTACGCTTCTATTTTTCTTTTGATCCTCATATGAAAAGAAAGAAGAAATGCCACATAGCGTAACTCTGTAACCTTTTTTTCAATGCAGAATGTGTATGTACAAATGTGTATGTACAAATGTACAAATGATTACTCACATGAGATGGAGCTATAGCCAAGCTCAGGTTAGTGTTCCCCTGTTTTTAAGATTATTTTTAAATACTAGGCTTTAAATCTTAAAACTTTACAATCACTTTAAGTATAATCATTTAGGGCTAGATTACAAGTGGATCGCTAACTTATTGTGCGCACGCAAACGGGCAAATTCGCTCATTTACAGGCGTGCAATAAATCACCAGCCATTATAAATGGCACTCATCAGACCAGATCACTGGTTAATTTTATAAATGTGCCCCAATTGGCCCAAAATAAAGTGGTGTGTAGTATATTTAAAAAAAGAAAATTTGTAGCATTTTTATTTTTTAATAAAATAACTGTAAAAAGCAGTTATGAGTGCTGAAAGTTGGCGGGTGTGAGGTGCCTTTACATTGCGGTCTATGGGGACTATGTGTTTCCAGTAAATATATATGTATATGCTGATAGATATACACATATTAACACATAAATATATATTTATATACATATATATTTATATTTGCTGCCCATTGCTGCACGACTTACCCCCTTCGCTGTGCTTGTTTTCATGCCATGTCTCATGCTTCCATGCAATGCGAATGCAATGACCTTGTAAGGGCCAATATATCTAGGTCCTAACTTATGACAGGGTTGACGTAAATTAACATGTCAGGTAGAGACACAGACACGTTCACCTACTGAAAAGGCACGAACAGTAGCTTGATGATGATCGGCAAACCTCTTGTATCTGGAGACCGCTGAACGTAACTGAGAGCAAATACATTGCCAATGGGTAGTGAGGTCAGTAAAGTGACGTTCTGCAGCAGAAACTCTTGTAGACTGTGTGGAAATAGGAAAGACACAAGGTTGATAGCCTGCTGCGGCTTGAAATGGTAAACATCGTAAAGAAGAGTGCCAACTCTGCTAGGTACAACAATCCAGACCAATTGGTATGTAGAGAATTGGCAAAGGCTCTGAGAAAGGCTTCAAGCTCCTGATTAGTTGTCTCCGTTAGCCCATTAGTTTGGGGATGGTATCCAAAAGACAAAGAAACAGTGGTTCCAATAAACTTGCAAACAGCTCACCAAAAAGTAGAGATAAATTGACGACCTCTGTCAGAAACGATATTAACAGGAATACCATGAAGTCGAACCACATGTAAAAGAAAAAGAGTCGATAACTCTTGGGCAGATGGTAGTTTGGTTAATGGTATAAAATGAGCAAGTCTGGAAAAACGATCCACCACAACCCAGATAACCGTATGATGGTCAGAAGGTGGGAGGTCTACAACAAAGTCCTTGATTGTGTGTCCATAGTTGTTTGGGAATGGAAAATTGTTGCAATAAACCATGAGGCAGGGATCGGGAGTCTTATTAGCAGCACAAGTCAGACAGGCCATAACATACTCCTGAGAGTCAGACTTCATGGTAGGCCACCAAACATGTTGTGAAAGGAGTTTCAATGTTCTTGTCAAATCGGGATGACCTGATAATTTGCTATCATGAGCCCAGGATAGCACAATGGGAGGTACAAAAAGGAGTTCAGGTGCCGCAGGGGCTTCCAGAGGTTTTCTGGACTGGGCACATTTCAGTCTTTTAAGAAGAGAGGTGTTAAGCTGAGCAACCACACAAGAAGGAGGAATGATGTGTTCTGTAGGAACTTCAGAGGAGTCACAAGATTGTGGAAACTAACAGGAAAGTAGGTCAGCCTTCTTGTTCTTCGTACCAGGAAGATAAGAGACTATGAAGTTAAAACGAGAAAAGAATAAGGCCCACCTGGCCTGTCAAGGATTTAGTCGATGAACGGTTTCTAAGTACGTCAGGTTCTTATGATCCGTGAGAATCTGGATAGGACTGGCAGTACCCTCTAGCCAGTGACACCATTCAGTAAGGGCCATCTTGATGACTAAGAGTTCACGATTCCCCACATCATAAATCTTCTCTGCAGGAGAAAATAGTTTAGAGTAAACAGCTACTGGATGAAATTTGGAGTTTGAAGAGTCTCTTTGGGTTAAGACTGCACCAGCTCCTATTTCATAGGCATCAACCTCTAAGGTGAACTGCAGATCAGGGTCAGGATGTTGTAATACAGGAGCAGTAGAAACAATAAAGGATAGAGCGCCCAAGTGAAAAGGGGGACCCAGCTGTCACTAAAATATCCCCTCCAAGATAAATGAGATATATGTTAAGGAACAAAACAGACATAAAGTGACAGCGCTCCTAAGGTTAGGTCAGGTTAAATAAAGGGAACCACAATTGGTGTTTTATGGGTGTTACAGAATAACAAAGTGATGCTATCGCTGAAATATAAAGGAAACAATATAACAACCTGAAATAAGGTGTATAATAGTATATTTAATTATATATAAAAAGGGGACGTCTCCCCATAACCTAAAATAGTATCAACATAAAATCAAGTTAAATACTGGATGATCATAAAAAATTTCCACATAAAGGAAAAGGTACAATGCTTAAAAAGTTTGGATATATACTGATGTCTCCTTATTTAAGGGTATATAGATTGTAAGTACCTTATAGGGTGGAGAATATGTCAATTGAAATCCTCCTAGTGGATCATTCTGTGTATCCGAGAATAGCTGAATGGAAAAAAGGTTAAGGTAAATACCTTCTGACAAGGAAAACAAACAGACCAGGCCACTACAGATCCTCGTGTGAACGAAGGGAAGCTGGACGCCGCAAGTGTTGTAGGAGGAGCCACACACAGTCCCGAGAGGTGCAAGCTGAGCATGGCCAAGCGAAGACCACAATAGATATACCAAGTGTAGAATGGAGCAGCACTCAGGAGGCACGGTGAAAAATAAAAACACTGTTTATTAATAAATGTTTAAAACATAGGCACAGAACAAATCTTTGTATAATATTTATTCTGTGCCTATGTTTTAAACATTTATTAATAAACAGTGTTTTTATTTTTCACCGTGCCTCCCGAGTGTTGCTCCATTCTACACTTGGTAAATACCTTCTGGTAAAAGTCGGGCGGTTTGTTGTTTGGTGATAACGCTTCTGGGCTGCTATAGTCGTTAGTTGTCTTCCTCTGCAAAGCTCTTAACACCACTCCAGGCGGATAATGTGGTCCTCCTTAGCAGAGTTCAGTCCTGATAAAGCCCACAAGTTGGCGAAACGCGTTGACCAGGACTCGGTTTTGCTTTGCTATATTGTTCGTAAGTACACCTACCCTAAGGTGGTCTATTTTATATTCCCTAAACAGGCGTTGCTGATGACCCCTGTGGATTTTTCCTGTTTTGGACAATAGCCAGTTTCCATACAGTAAGCTGCACTACTGAGAAAGTTCCAGTCTGCCCCATTTGCACCATAGGGTGCATTATGCTTGTGAGTACCTTTTTGTTTTGCTACCTATTAACTTGTGTCGGCGGTACTAGGCCATTGTGGTGCCTCTGTGTCCTTTCTTTTACAGACAATCTTTCACCAGGATCTGACCATGCTTCAACAGAGATTGGAGATTTTTTGGGGACATTTTGGTTTTTATATTTGTTTTTTGTTATAGTTTTATATGCTGTACATTGCATTCTTGGGATTGTGTTAATTATCTAGGAAGCGCCCCCTATGGGAGATTTACATTAGTGCATCTCTTCCTTTTTCTATTATTAGAGTTCAGCAACAATAAGGTAATCCAGCAGTTCAGGGGTTAAACAGCAGAGTGGTCAAAGAAAAACATAGTTCAGCAACAATAAGGCAATCCAGCAGTTCAGGGGTCAAACAGCAGAGTGGTCAAAGACAAGCAGAGTTCAGCAGCAGTAAGACAATCCAAAGAGTCAGCAGTTCAGCAGAAAAGAGAGCACCCAGGAAGACAAAGTACAACCTATACTTGGACAAGGTATAGGAAGTGAGATGAGACTTACATAGGCACATGTTCGAGCCAGCAGACCAGTGAGGGGCATCAGAGGAAGGAGACGGCATGCAGCCATGACATCATCGCCACAACAACTGCCACAACCATGGCAACGGCCATGGGAGTATAACGCCGACCCGCTGCTGAGACGGAGCGGTGTGACAATATGGGTCTTGTAACTCCAATGGTAATCCACTTACTGGAAGGGACATCAATCCGTTATGAGGTTAGTGCCACGTATTAGAGGTGTCCTCAGTGGCTTCCCTGTGTGGTGACCTCTGTGCTGTGCTTGTCTTTCTCAGTGTCTCTTGGAGTATGGTGTCCCGTCAGGCTCCATGCACCTGGAATAAAGATAAAGTTAAGAGACAAATGCAACAAATAGCGTAATATTGTTTACTTAAAAAGTGGTAAAAGATCCCCACCATAAGAACTGCACTCACACACTATGTGCCCTCAAAGACAATAATATGTTTTTCACAAGCAGATCATTTTAATCACAAATGCAGTTCATGGGGATACAGTTTACTTCGGCTCACCGGATTATACCCAAGTCCATAAGTATAATGCAAGTTGAAAAATGATGCGTTTCAAAGGGTAGTATAATTCTTCTTCCTGTAAAAAATAATGAAAGGACACTGCCATTTTTTTTTTAACTTATGCTTAATTAAATATTTCAAACGGAATGATTTTTGTTGTTGAATTTTTAGAGTTAATAGTGGTAACGCACATTGTTTTTCTAAGAGGACTCAAAATAACTATTGTCAACGCTAAAACAAAACCTAAGAGGTCAGTGAATCTAAGCCCTTGAACAGAGTAGGACTTTCATTTTTTTCTTTTGAGGTAGACCTTTAATATGATATATTGGTTCATAAAGGAGGCTCCACTTAGATTTAGTCAGATTATTGCCTAAATAATATAACATAGTTACCGGTTTGTGTGTATATGTATATATGTGTGTGTGTGTGTGTATATATATATATATATATATATATATATATATATATATATATATATATATATATATGTGTGTTAGCCTTAGACAGTAGCAGTCCAGATATTACATTTTTGGATGTGCAATCACTTATCGAGCAAAAGTTAATGCAGTAAGAAAGGCCTGTGGGTGGAGTTGCAGCATTTTGAAGAAATCTTAGATTACACAATTTGCTTTTTGGCTTGTCTAAGAGGTGTGGGACAAGCAGAATTGTTTACACAAAAGCAAAAGGTAGTTTATAAGGTGCTTCTTCTAAGTTGTGGTAATAAATGTGTGAGTTATGTTAATGAAATTTAGTGGGGATGGAGTAATTCTATTTGTCTATATAATTGTACCCAACAAATTATTCAATTGAAAGGTACACTGGACACAAAAATTATCAATTTATATAAAAAGACAGCATCTAACACTTTTTATTTATATATATATATATATATATATATATATATATATATATACTGATAGGAACTAACTACTGAGGCTCATTGGCTGAGCACTAGTAGCAAGTTTAAACAGATTTAGGGTTAGATTACAAGTGGATAGCTATTTAACTCTCCGGCTCCAGCCTTAACTCCGCTAGAAATTAGCATCGGGTTGTGCTTGTATTTTGAGGTGAAAGTAAACTGTTTTTGCTCGCCCACTAACCTGACGCGCATAAAAAGCCGAACATAGGATATTGAGCGTGCAATAACCTGTTCCCCCATAGAAGTCAATGGAGTAAAAAAAAAAGTGAAAGAAAACTTCACCTAACTAGCGCATAAACCTGATCACATATTATCAAGTGCGCTAACCTGACACGAAAATATGAATAGTCCACATTCTTCACATAGAAGAATAAGTTCTATTTATTCATAAATACCCATTTCTATATATATTTATGATTTGTTTCCCCACAAATATATATATATATATATATATATATATATATATATATATATATATATATATATATATATATATATATATATAAGAACAAAAGAGTAACAGGATGGCGCTTAGTATAACAGAGCATAAAACAGACTGATGCTTATCAGGCCCCACTGTATCCCGGAGGATGACAATTCTTAAAACAAAGCTAAATGCAGTTAGTAGTAATTATAAATGCACAGTGTCCATAAATTAAACAACACAATCAGTAGATTATTATAACAAATCTCTTCGTGTACTGCTCCCACTTTTATTTACACTTCAAGCAACCTCAATCATATGAGGTAAGGATGAATCAGTATCGCTGAGAAGCTTGGTACCCCCTGGAGTATAGATCAGCCGGAAAATCTAGGCCTCTTTGTATGCGAGCTCCAATAGTATAATGTTTGTCTGTGTTCAGAATTTGTCGTGCCACTTGTACTTTCAGGTAGATGGGAACTTTCAATCTCAATCACCGTTATGCAAAGAAAGCCAAATAGAAGCATATATGTGTGTGTGTGTATGTGTGTGTGTGTGTATATATATATATATATTATGTACAAGGGGATAATAGCGCTCACAAATCCCTATATATACAAAGTAATGTGGAATAGGTGAATTGATATATATATGTAATTACACTCTCAACAATGTCTGAGTATAAAAAAATTAAAGTTCCATAGATATATAAAGTGTCATGCAACATCCATCCAGTGATCTTAAAGTATAGTGAATCCCCTTACCAGAATTTACCTCAATCATATGAGGTAAGTTGCCGCACTGGGAGGGGAGCTCAGTTCCTTAATATTGGTAGAATGTCAGTGTGTGCTTCTCCAGTTTCATCCACCTCTTGGAGTATGTAGAGATATTTTTTCCCTCCAAAAATCTGTTAAATTTATTTTGGAAAAAAACTATTTTTACTTCGATAATGATTTCTATCTACAAGTAGGGGGCACGGCTATGGGGACTAAATTTGCCCCTAGCTATGCCAACCTCTATATGGGTCTGTGGAAGGATGAATTTATATGGAATAACAACCCTTATGCAAATAATATTAAAGCTTTCTTCCGCTTTATCGACGAAATCATAATAATGTGGGAAGGCAAGGATTTGAATACATTCAGGAAATTCATTAACTTTGTAAACACAAATGATTTTAATCTATCCTTTACAGAGAAGATTAACTCTGTGGAAATTGAATTCCTAGACTTAATACTATACCATGAAAATAATAACATCCAAATTAAATTATATAGAAAACCCACGGACAGTAACAGTTACCTTGAAGCCCGTAGTAGCCACCACCCAGCATGGATAAAGAGTATCCTCTACGGACAGTTCCAAAGAATAAAAAGGAACTGTTCTAAGGAGGAAGATTTTCTAAAAGAATCCAAGATTCTGGAAGGCAAACTCCTCAATAAGGGTTATAAAATGGATAACATACAAAAAGCATTCACTAAAGTAAAGGGTATGAATAGAAACACAATGTTGAAAATGAATAAGAAAGAAACACATAAACAGAAAGACACACCATTAATGATCACCACCTATAATGAAGGAGCCAATAATATTAAAAAAATCCTAAATAAACATTGGCATGTCCTAAAAAAAGACACCCTACTTAGCGAGGTAACCAAAGTCAAACCTAGGCTTGTATTTAGAAAGGGTATGAACCTAAGATCTACGCTTGCATCAAGCAAACTAAGACCAGTTAAAGTCCAGCGCTACGGAATTTGGCGGCGCTATGCAAATAAATGCTAATAATAATAATAATAATAATAACCTAGTGGAAGTAAAACCACGAATTGGCTACAAACCAAAACTAGGGGATTCTTCAAATGCAATAGATTAAATTGTGAATCTTGCAAACACCATTACAATAGAAACAAACCTACCAAACATATCACTTCTACCTCTAATAATAATACCTTTGAAATTGAAATAATTACAAACTGTAAAACAGATCATGTGGTCTATATGGTAGTATGACTGCAAACTCCAATATGTTGGCCGCACGATTAGACCATACAAGATAAGGCTATTAGAACACATTAGAAATATAGAGAGTGGTTTTGAAAAACATAGTGTATCTAACCACTTTCGTTTGAAACACAATTTAGATCCAACAAGCCTTAGAGGTACTGTATTGGAACATATTAAAGAACCACCAGGTGGTGTAAGTAGAGAATTACATCTGAGACGTAGGGAGACCCAGTGGATACACAAACTGGGCACCATGATTCCAAACGGCCTCAATAAAGACATTGATATAGCAGCATTTATAGTATAATAATGGAATAGGCCAATTTTCCATCTCATTATCCCCTGTATCCCCCTAATTGAACAAATGCTGATTACTTCTCAAAGTTGATGTTTTTCATATATAAAATCCTACAAAAAACATAAAACATAAATAGATGTTATAACTAATATTTTTTTGTACTTTTCCCAATTTACCTGCTAATTTTATACGTATTAATAAGAAGCATACATACTAAGAGAACCCTTCTCCCCCCTCTTGTGTCCTTTACGGTTCCTGGATCAGCTCACAAAGATTTTGAGACAATTCATAGTGTAAGACACACCGAACATTTGTTGTAATCACAAATATTCCATTTATAAACAAATAATTTGCTATTGAGCTTGCACTATCTTCAGACTCATGTATTTTTATGAGGTTTTTATGTGTTTTTTAATGAATGTTTTAATGAATGCCTTTTTTAAAACAAACAGCGTATCAGTTAATGCTGTATATATACATTTATTGATTTATTTATATCAATATCCTGTTTTTTCTGTTCTTACTTTAATTATGGTCACATACTTATTTATTGACTCATTTAATGATGTTTTTAAATAATTGTTGGTATGTCATATAAATATATATATATATATATATATATATATTTATCAATCAGCTCATATATGTAAAAATTATGTGTTGCATATTTTATGATATATTTATTTCACTATGATATCTACTATCAAATTTTGTATTATGTATACTACCTTATTTCTAATAACCCATTTGTGACAAGTTTCACCTGATGGGTTCTATCATATACACTTCGCTGTACAAATTCTTTGCAGTCAGTAATACATAGTATGTGAGTTTAGGGGCAGCGCAATTGCGCATGGTTACCCGCTCATAACACTGCTGCCGATTGAGACTAACACTAATAGACGTAATGACGTATACGCGATACGTCATACGTTAGAACACATGGATGGCATCTGTCCAATAGATGATGGGGGCGTGCCGCCGCTCCACACGCTCAAATGGACGCCATCAGATTCATCCGATATCCCTCTGAGGAAGAAGGAAGACTTAGCCTTTGAAACGCGTTAGGGTATTTGAGCCAGGTATCCGATTGTTCTATCCTGGTAAACTTTGTTTGTCAATTCATTGCACTGCTCAAGTAAACTATACATTGGTTTTTATACCGGACTATTACTTACACGGATTCACTATTTGAGGAAATTGTGAATGCCATTTATATCACCTGTTATATCATAATAAGGAAAATTGATTTCTATGCTGTTTATCATACCTCACAGTGTTTGAGGATGCTACATGTGATTACTTGTTTTTAACCTTAACTATACAATAAAACAGTATTACACTATATATGATCTTTTGTTTTCTTGGGTACAACTGCCTGTGAGAAAGTGCATACCAAGACTACATACTCCAAGAGGTGGCTGGTTCATCCACACACACATCCTGGGAGGAAATTGTTGGAGGGAAAAAATATCTCTACATACTCCAAGAGTGGATGAAACTGGAGAAGCACACACTGACATTCCGGACCTACCAATATTAAGGAACTTAGCTCCCCTCCCAGTGCGACAACTTACCTCATATGATTGAGGTAAATTCTGGTAAGGGGATTCACTGTACTTTAAGATCACTGGATGGATGTTGCATGACACTTTATATATCTATGGAACTTTGATTTTTTATATTCAGACATTGTTGAGAGTGTAATTACATATATATATCAATTCACCTATTCCACATTACTTTGTATATATAGGGATTTGTGAGCGCTGTTATCCCCTTGTACATTTGTTTTTTATTTCACATCATTGGGGTTCCTCCCCCCTGATGTTTTAGTCTTTAACAGCAGCCATTTATCTCCTGACCCCTGACTAGCGCATACTTGACTACCGCTTGTTTTCAGTTCAGTGCTTCTGATCTGTTACATTCTACTTGTATACTCCATATATATATATATATATATATATATATATATATATATATATATATATATATATACAGGGAGTGCAGAATTATTAGGCAAATGAGTATTTTGACCACATCATCCTCTTTATGCATGTTGTCTTACTCCAAGCTGTATAGGCTCGAAAGCCTACTACCAATTAAGCATATTAGGTGATGTGCATCTCTGTAATGAGAAGGGGTGTGGTCTAATGACATCAACACCCTATATCAGGTGTGCATAATTATTAGGCAACTTCCTTTCCTTTGGCAAAATGGGTCAAAAGAAGGACTTGACAGGCTCAGAAAAGTCAAAAATAGTGAGATATCTTGCAGAGGGATGCAGCACTCTTAAAATTGCAAAGCTTCTGAAGCCTGATCATCGAACAATCAAGCGATTTGTTCAAAATAGTCAACAGGGTCGCAAGAAGCGTGTGGAAAAACCAAGGCGCAAAATAACTGCCCATGAACTGAGAAAAGTCAAGCGTGCAGCTGCCAAGATGCCACTTGCCACCAGTTTGGCCATATTTCAGAGCTGCAACATCACTGGAGTGCCCAAAAGCACAAGGTGTGCAATACTCAGAGACATGGCCAAGGTAACAAAGGCTGAAAGACGACCACCACTGAACAAGACACACAAGCTGAAACGTCAAGACTGGGCCAAGAAATATCTCAAGACTGATTTTTCTAAGGTTTTATGGACTGATGAAATGAGAGTGAGTCTTGATGGGCCAGATGGATGGGCCCGTGGCTGGATTGGTAAAGGGCAGAGAGCTCCAGTCCGACTCAGACGCCAGCAAGGTGGAGGTGGAGTACTGGTTTGGGCTGGTATCATCAAAGATGAGCTTGTGGGGACTTTTCGGGTTGAGGATGGAGTCAAGCTCAACTCCCAGTCCTACTGCCAGTTTCTGGAAGACACCTTCTTCAAGCAGTGGTACAGGAAGAAGTCTGCATCCTTCAAAAAAAACATGATTTTCATGCAGGACAATGCTCCATCACACGCGTCCAAGTACTCCACAGCGTGGCTGGCAAGAAAGGGTATAAAAGAAGAAAATCTAATGACATGGCCTCCTTGTTCACCTGATCTGAACCCCATTGAGAACCTGTGGTCCATCATCAAATGCGAGATTTACAAGGAGGGAAAACAGTACACCTCTCTGAACAGTGTCTGGGAGGCTGTGGTTGCTGCTGCACGCAATATTGATGGTGAACAGATCAAAACACTGACAGAATCCATGGATGGCAGGCTTTTGAGTGTCCTTGCAAAGAAAGGTGGCTATATTGGTCACTGATTTGTTTTTGTTTTGTTTTTGAATGTCAGAAATGTATATTTGTGAATGTTGAGATGTTATATTGGTTTCACTGGTAAAAATAAATAATTGAAATGGGTATATATTTGTTTTTTGTTAAGTTGCCTAATAATTATGCACAGTAATAGTCACCTGCACACACAGATATCCCCCTAAAATAGCTATAACTAAAAACAAACTAAAAACTACTTCCAAAACTATTCAGCTTTGATATTAATGAGTTTTTTGGGTTCATTGAGAACATGGTTGTTGTTCAATAATAAAATTAATCCTCAAAAATACAACTTGCCTAATAATTCTGCACTCCCTGTATGTACTGTATATATATATATATATATATATGTGTATATATGTATGTGTGTGTGTGTGTGTGTGTATGTATATATATATATATATATATATATATATATATATATATATATATATATATATATATATATATATATAGTGTGTATATATAATATTCCCTTATGTGCAGAACATTGGAATGTAAAGTATCTAGAGTAAATATAAACTATAACACTGTATTAAAATGAATATTGCATAAATATGCTTTTAGATGTTTTCATCTACTTAACTGCAAAGGGCTCCAATGCACTTGCATACATATATGTCTATATCTGTATATTACTTTTTTATGTGATCAAGCGATTGCATTTACTTTCAACTTGCACTACTAGTGGAAAACTTGACATAGGTAAACAACCACGATAAACTCCTTATTGCTCACACGTAACTGTTTACGTGCCACTCGTAGTCTGGCCTTTTACTTTTTTTCTTTAGGCAAGCAAAATAAATAATGTAAGTATACAGCAAAGAGTTATCACTAAATATAATAAAACATTTTAGTGGGAATTCATTTTTTATTTTAATGTTATTTTAAGTAAGATAGTTTGCTTCCTACTAAATGATATGCAAGAATTAATTTATATCACTAAAGCAAAGGAAATAGATAAACATAATCAGGAAATATTTCAAAGGGTAAGTTCTGGCTTTTGGGCTGGGTGAGAGGGGCACCCAATCTGGGCCCTGTGATTTGAGGGGGCCTGCAATGCCATGGGTGAGGGTATGAGAAGGCCTTATGTTCATCCTGTATTTAGTTTATAAAGAAGTGTATCAGGAGATGTAATATAGGGTGTGATTCTTTATTTATCTTGGTATAGGGGTGGGTCATACAAGGGGCAGCGCATACAGGGGAGGGAAAAAAGCAGCTGGGCTAAAGAACCTCACAAATTTATCTTACCCAGGGCCCCTCAAATGCTAAGGGTGGCCCTGCAAGCGGTGTGTCATTTTAAGTGCTTGGCAACAACAAACCCCTAAACATTTTGGTAACAATATTAGAGTTTTAAATAAAACATTGGCTTTTTATGCATTGCACATCACACACACACAATATATATATATATATATATATATATATATATATATATATATATATATATATATATATATATATATATATATATATATATATATATATATATGTCCTGTAATAGGATTCTACAAATAAATACAAATAATTAAAGCATTCATTAAAATATAGAATTTACAATAATCCTGTTATCAGCCTGCTAAAAAGTAAGATTGTCAATGACCTGAATTGGTTGCATATTATGGGAAGTTTTAGTGACTACTGGAATAATACAGCAAAGGTCACCGGGACATTAAAAGTATGGAAAATTCTTCAAACCGACAAAAAGAAAACATTTGGGACAGTTAATAATTAAAATTGCAGCCTTGGGAAAATCATGTAACACTGACAAAGTCAAAGGAGAATTTGTGAAATCAATATCCACAAACCTCACAAAAGAATAAATATGATATATATGTTAAACTATAATTTAGAAACATATAATGCAAAAACCCACTCTTGCAGATTGTAACTTAGTTGAATTGTTTACGCATTTTTGAACTAATAAGTACACTATTATTTTACATAACTACTTAGTGGACATGAATGAATTAAACATAACAAAATAGAGACATATCTATTAAGCAGTCATGTTCCATGCCATATAATTGGCTTTTCGAGAATGGAACATAAGGTGCCTGGTTACTGGAATATTAAGAACTAAATAATACATTCTTACATTACTTAAAGAGCAGCAACAATATATTATTTTAAGCATATACGTTATACTTACTACTGACATCTTTGATGTGATTTGGGGAAAAAGCAAAAACTATGGAAACACAAACAGTTGGTTTGATGCAATTGGGTGCCACATAAACCATGAATGGCTTAGGCCTAGAGCACTATCAGTGGACCATTGATCTTTACTGAGACCAATATTCCATGACCTCTGAATGCAATTTTGGTTTATGAATTAGGCAATAAAGCTATTCATTAACTGTTTATTTTTGGGGGTTGTCAATTCACTACTAAAAGACATTTTGGTAGTAATGAAAACCCGTATTGAGGAGAAACCACATTTCCCTTACAAGCGCTATAATGGATGTTAACAAAGAACTTGTTCTCTTTTTCAAAAAAGTTTTAGCTTTTTTGGGGGGGCGGGAGGGGGGTTATTTTGACTCCTTAATTCAACTTATAATTTCCACCGATCACCCCTTAGCGACAAGTATATTGTTTTGCATGTGACAGACAAACCATACAATTTGCCTTAAAGCAAAATGTAGCCTTCTCTTAAAAAAAAACAAAACAAAAAAACCCCTAGGAAAATAAGTCTTATTGGAAATAGAATGAATAAAGAAGTAGACTGAAGCATGGCAAAATCTATGAAGAAAGAATTCTTTCTGTATAAACATATGCTATATAAATAAGTCCATTACAGAAAAAAAAGAAAAACATTATAAACTATGATTATGAAAAACTGAGACACAATCAAATTATACAAACACGTCACAGTTTATTACGCAATAATGTAGTAAAAAAGCACTGTGGCTTAAAGGGACAGTCAATTCAAAAATTGTTATTGTTTTAAAAGATAGATGATCTCTTCATTACCCATTCCCCAGTTTTACAAAGCCAACACAGTTATATTAATACACGTTTTACCTCTGTGATTACCTTGTATCTAAGCCTCTTTTGGAAGCCCCCTGATCACATGACTTTTTATTTATTATCTATTGACTTGCATTTTAGCTGTGTTGTGCAGAACCCACGAGCGTGAGCACAATGTTATCTATATGTCCCACATGAACTAGCAGTCTCCTGTTGTGAAAAGCAAATAAAAAAGCATGTGATTAAGAGGCTCTCTATAGTGATGTCTCAAACCTAAAAATTTGGGTTCGCGAACGCCGAACGCGAGCTTCCGCAACTGTTCGCGAACGGGCGAACCGCCATAGACTTCAATAGGCAGGCGAACTTTAAAAACCACAGGGACTCTTTCTGGGCACAATAGTGATGGAAAAGTTGTTTCAAGGGGACTAACACCGGGACTGTGGCATGCCGGAGGAGGATCCATGGCAAAACTCCCATGGAAAATTACATAGTTGATGCAGAGTCTGGTTTTAAGCCATAAAGGGCCTAAATCACCTAACATTCCTAAATTGTTTGGAATAACGTGCTTTAAAACATCAGGCATGATGTTGTATCGATCAGGTAGTGTAAGGGTTATGCCCGCTTCACAGTGACAGACCAAACTCCCCCGTTTAAAGGAACAGTCTACACCAGAATACCAAGAGAACAAAGCAAAATTGGTGATAAAAGTAAATTGGAAAATTGTTTAAAATTACATGCTCATTCTCTGTATGCCTTTCACAGAACCTTAATAAAAATATTAAAAAAAAAATTAAAAAAAATTAAAAAATAAAATTACATGCTCTATCTGAATCATGAAAGTTTATTTTGGCCTAGACTGTCCCTTTAACGCACTGCAAACAACCGCAAACAGTCCATTTGCACAACCGCAAACTCCCCATTTGCACAAGGTTGGATACCAAGCTAGCCATGTCCCGTTCCTTGTCCTCACTGATGTCATTGAAGGTCTCTTCCTCCACCCAGCCACGTACAACACCAAGGGTCCCCGAAAGGTGACAACAAGCCCCCTGGGATGCCTGCTGTGTTTGGTCTTCCACCTCCTCAAAGCCACCTTCCTCCTCTGACTCCTCTTCTTCAGACTCCTCTCTCTGCGTTGCCTCTCTCTGCGTTATTATAAGGTGTGTTAAGTAGTACTATTCTTATCAGTTTAATCCCTGTTACGTCCCCTATCAGAGGACGTGTATATGGCATCGATTTTAGGGAATGGGAGATGGAAAAAGATGCTTGTTCGGTCCTCCTACTTCAAATTTGGGGCACTGCACGTGCAATCTAATGTGCCACCAGATATGAGTGGTGTGTTAAGTAGTTCTATTCTTATCAGTTTAATCCCTGTTACGTCCCCTATCAGGGGACGTGTATATGGCATCGATTTTAGGAACCGGGAGATGGAAAAAGATTCTTGGTCGGTCCTCCTACTTCAAATTTGGGGCACTGCGCGTGCAATCTAATGTGCCACCAGATAGGAGTGGTGTGTTAAAAAGTACTATTCCTATCACTTTAATCCCTGTTATGTGCCTTTTTTTTGGTTTGGTTTTTGAAGCAACAGTTCAGCACCAGTGGCCAGAAAAATTAGGCATGTACACATGCCTGAAAAATTAGGTATTGTTGCAGCCACTGCTGTAGCAGCGGCCAGAAAAATTGATGTTTGTTTCCCAGGCAGAAAGTGCCCTAAAACATTGTGGCTTGAACCCTAGTTGGTGGCGGATATGTCACGCAAGTCATCCGGCATTCAGAGATCAAATACAGCAGCGTGTGGACCATTTTTAGCCCAAGGCAGCTCATCTCATCAGGCCTTTTTTAGTCGAATGTATCGCCCACTGTCAGTCCCTTCGGGATCCAACCCTCATTCATCTTAATAAAGGTGAGGTAATCTAGACTTTTTTGACCTAGATGACTTCTCTTCTCAGTGACAATACCTCCTGCTGCACTGAAGGTCCTTTCTGACAGGACACTTGAAGCGGGGCAGGCCAGAAGTTCTATCGAAAATTGGGATAGCTCAGGCCACAGGTCAAGCCTGCACATCCAGTAGTCAAGGGGTTCATCGCTCCTCAGAGTGTCGATATCTGCAGTTAAGGCGAGGTAGTCTGCTACCGGTCGGTCGAGTCGTTCTCTGAGGGTGGACCCCGAAGGGCTGTGGCGATGCATAGGATTTAAAAAGCTCTGCATGTCCTCCATCAACAACACATCTGTAAAGCGTCATGTCCTTGACGGCGTGGTCGTGGGAGGAGGAGGATTACTTTCACCTCTTCCCCTGTTAGATTCCCGTTGTGCTGTGACATCACCCTTATACGCTTTGTAAAGCATACTTTTTAATTTATTTTGGAACTGCTGCATCCTTTCCGACTTGCAGTAATTCGGTAACATTTCAGGCACTTTATGCTTATACCGGGGGTCTAGTAGCGTGGACACCCAGTACAGGTCATTCTCCTTCAGGTTTTTTATACGAAGGTCCCTCAACAGGCACGACAGCATGAAAGACCCCATTTGCACAAGGTTGGATGCCGAGCTACTCATGTCCCGTTCCTCGTCCTCAGTGATCTCACTGAAGGTATCTTCTTCCCCCCAGCCACGTACAACACCACGAGTACCCGATAGGTGACGAGCACCCTGGGATGCCTGTTGTGGTCGGTCTTCCTCCTCCTCCTCAAAGCCACATTCCTCCTCTGACTCCTCTTCCTCACAATCCTCTTCCAGCATTGCCGCAGGTCCAGCAAGCGATGCTGATAAGGCTGTTTCTGGTGGTGATGGTGACCACAACTCTACGGCCTGATCCAGCACTCTTCGCAGGGCACGCTCCAGGAAGAAAACAAATGGTATGATGTCGCTGATGGTGCCTTCGGTGCGACTGACTAGGTTTGTCACCTCCTCAAAAGGACGCATGAGCCTACAGGCATTGCGCATGAGCGTCCAGTAACGTGGCAAAAAAATTCCCAGCTCTGCAGAGGCTGTCCTAGCACCCCGTTCATACAAATAGTCGTTAACGGCTTTTTCTTGTTGGATCAGGCGATCAAACATAAGGAGTGTTGAATTCCAACGTTTCGGGCTGTCGCAAATCAAGCGCCTCACTGGCATGTTGTTTCGCCGCTGGATATCTGAAAAGTGCGCCATGGCCGCGTAGGAACGCCTGAAATGGCCACACACCTTCCTGGCCTGCTTCAGGATGTCCTGTAAGCCTGGGTACTTATGCACAAAGCATTGTACGATCAGATTACACACATGTGCCATGCACGGCACATGTGTCAACTTGCCCAAATTCAATGCCGCCACCTAATTTCTTCCATTGTCACTAACCACTTTGCCGATCTCCAGTTGGTGCGGAGTCCGCCACTGATCCACCTGTGCGTTCAGGGCGGACAGGAGTGCTGGTCCTGTGTGACTCTCTGCTTTCAGGCAAGTCAACCCCAAGACGGCGTGACACTGCCGTATCCGGGATGTGGAATAGTACCTGGGGAGCTGGGGGGGTGCCGTTGATGTGGAGCAAGATGCAGCAGCAGAAGAGGACTCAGCTGAGGAGGTTATGGAAGAGGATGGAGTAGGAGGAGTAGAGGAGGTGGCATCAGGCCTGCCTGCAAGTAGTGGCGGTGTCACCAATTCCTCTGCAGAGCCACGCATTCTATGCTTGGCAGCCGTCAGCAGGTTTACCCAATGTGCAGTGTAGGTGATACAGGGAGTGCAGAATTATTAGGCAAGTTGTATTTTTGAGGATTAATTTTATTATTGAACAACAACCATGTTCTCAATGAACCCAAAAAACTCATTAATATCAAAGCTGAATAGTTTTGGAAGTAGTTTTTAGTTTGTTTTTAGTTATAGCTATTTTAGGGGGATATCTGTGTGTGCAGGTGACTATTACTGTGCATAATTATTAGGCAACTTAACAAAAAACAAATATATACCCATTTCAATTATTTATTTTTACCAGTGAAACCAATATAACATCTCAACATTCACAAATATACATTTCTGACATTCAAAAACAAAACAAAAACAAATCAGTGACCAATATAGCCACCTTTCTTTGCAAGGACACTCAAAAGCCTGCCATCCATGGATTCTGTCAGTGTTTTGATCTGTTCACCATCAACATTGCGTGCAGCAGCAACCACAGCCTCCCAGACACTGTTCAGAGAGGTGTACTGTTTTCCCTCCTTGTAAATCTCACATTTGATGATGGACCACAGGTTCTCAATGGGGTTCAGATCAGGTGAACAAGGAGGCCATGTCATTAGATTTTCTTCTTTTATACCCTTTCTTGCCAGCCACGCTGTGGAGTACTTGGACGCGTGTGATGGAGCATTGTCCTGCATGAAAATCATGTTTTTCTTGAAGGATGCAGACTTCTTCCTGTACCACTGCTTGAAGAAGGTGTCTTCCAGAAACTGGCAGTAGGACTGGGAGTTGAGCTTGACTCCATCCTCAACCCGAAAAGGCCCCACAAGCTCATCTTTGATGATACCAGCCCAAACCAGTACTCCACCTCCACCTTGCTGGCGTCTGAGTCGGACTGGAGCTCTCTGCCCTTTACCAATCCAGCCACGGGCCCATCCATCTGGCCGATCAAGACTCACTCTCATTTCATCAGTCCATAAAACCTTAGAAAAATCAGTCTTGAGATATTTCTTGGCCCAGTCTTGATGTTTCAGCTTGTGTGTCTTGTTCAGTGGTGGTCGTCTTTCAGCCTTTCTTACCTTGGCCATGTCTCTGAGTATTGCACACCTTGTGCTTTTGGGCACTCCAGTGATGTTGCAGCTCTGAAATATGGCCAAACTGGTGGCATCTTGGCAGCTGCACGCTTGACTTTTCTAAGTTCATGGGCAGTTATTTTGCGCCTTGGTTTTTCCACACGCTTCTTGCGACCCTGTTGACTATTTTGAATGAAACGCTTGATTGTTCGATGATCAAGCTTCAGAAGCTTTGCAATTTTAAGAGTGCTGCATCCCTCTGCAAGATATCTCACTATTTTTTACTTTTCTGAGCCTGTCAAGTCCTTCTTTTGACCCATTTTGCCAAAGGAAAGGAAGTTGCCTAATAATTATGCACCCCTGATATAGGGTGTTGATGTCATTAGACCACACCCCTTCTCATTACAGAGATGCACATCACCTAATATGCTTAATTGGTAGTAGGCTTTCGAGCCTATACAGCTTGGAGTAAGACAACATGCATAAAGAGGATGATGTGGTCAAAATACTCATTTGCCTAATAATTCTGCACTCCCTGTATACCTGCCCTGACCATGCTTTGCAGACCAGGTATCAGTGGTCAGATGGACCCTTGCCCCAACACTGTGTGCCAGACATGCCATTACTTTCTTTTGCACAATCAAGTACAGGTTGGGGATTGCCTTTTGTGCAAAGAAATTTCGGCCGGGTACCTTCCACTGCGGTGTCCCAATAGCTACAATTTTTTTTAACGCCTCAGACTCCACCAGCTTGTATGGTAAAAGCTGGCGGGCTAAGAGTTCAGTCAAGCCAGCTGTCAGATGCCGGGCAAGGGGGTGACTTTGTGACATTGACTTCTTACGCTCAAACATGTCCTTGACAGACACCTGACTGTGGGCAGATGAGCAGGAACTGCTCAAGGCAAGACACGGAGTGGCGGATGGTTGAGAAGGGGCAAGGAGGACAGCAGTGGTTGATGTGGCTGAAGATGCTGGACCAGGAGGAGGATGGTGGCTTTGAGTTTGTGTGCTGCTTGTACTCATGTGTTGATCCCATAGGCGTTTGTGATGTGCGATCATGTGCCTTCGCAAAGCAGTTGTACCTAGGTGGGTGTTGGACTTCCCACGACTCAGTTTCTTTTGGCACAGGTTGCAAATGGCATCGCTGTTGTTAGAGGCAGACACACACAAAAAAATGCCACACTGCTGAGCTCTGCAATGACGGCATTCTGGTGGTGGCAACAGCATGCGTTGATTGGCGTGCTGTCTGGCTGACCCTGGGTGCCGATGCATGCTGTCTGACTGTGCCACTAGCTCCTTGCAACGACCTCCCCCTCCTTCCAACTCGTCTCCTCCTCCTCTCTGTCTCCCCATCTGAACTTTCCCCCTCTTCTTCTTCTTCTTCTTCTCTTCTAGCGGGCACCCACGTGACATCCACAGACGCATCGTCATCGTCAACCGCTTCACTTGTATCTGACAAGTCAACAAAGGAAGCAGCAGCGGGTACAACATCATCATCATCATCACACCGTACATCCATGTGTGTAATGCTGCCTGAATGAGACATATCCCTGTTATCTACATCCTCTGGCAATAATGGTTGCGCATCACTATCACTAATTTCTTCCAACTGATGTGACAGATCAAGTGAAGCGGCTGTGGTGCTAGTGTTGGTGGTGGCGGCAGGCGGGTGAGTGGTAACTTGAGAGGTGCCTGAAGCTAAGCTGGAGGAGGATGGTGCGCCAAGGTTCCGAGCGGAAGCTGTAGAAGATTGGGTGTCCTGTGCTAGCTAACTAACTGCTATACAATCTATTACAGTCAAAATTGAATTTTTTTTTTAAATGTACACTACTGTTACACCAGATATGAGTGGTGGCACTGGGGTGACACTGTGCCCTGGCAGGCACTGAAACGCACACGTGTGAAGGAAACTGACTGCTATTATTTAACACAGTCAAAAAAGTGTTGTTTTTTTAAAATCTACACTACTGTTACACCAGATATGAGTTGCACTGGGGTGACACTGTGCCCTGGCAGGCAGGCACTGAAATGCACACGTGTGAAGGAAACTGACTGCTATTATTTAACACAGTCAAAAAGTGTTGTTATTTTTATATTTAAACTACTGTTACACCAGATATGAGTTGCACTGGGGTGACACTGTGCCCTGGCAGGCAGGCACTGGAACGCACACGTGTGAAGGAAACAACTGACTGCTATTATTTAACACAGTCAAAAAAAAGTGTTGTTTTTTTAAATCTACATTACTGTTACACCAGATATGAGTGGTGGCACTGGGCAAGTGGGCACAGTATACACTGTGAGCCTGACACACACGCTGGCAGGCAGACAACTGCAATTAGATCACACAGGAAAAAAAAAACAGCCCTAAAAAAGGCTTTTGGGGGTGCTGTCCTTACAGCAGAGATCAGATGAGTCCTTCAGGACTGTAGTGGACACTGAATACACTAGCCTAGCTATCGATTTCCCTATTAATCAGCAGCAGCTACACTGTCCCTCCTCTCCCTAAGAATGCAGCTTCCGAATTAATCTAAAATGGATGCTGTCCAGGAGGTAGGAGGGTCTGGGAGGAAGGGTCTGCTGCTGATTGGCTGGAATGTGCCTGCTGACTGTGAGGTACAGGGTCAAAGTATTACTCAATGATGACGAATAGGGGGTGGATCGAACATCGATTTTATAAAGTATATTAATATAACAATGTTGGTTGTGCAAAGCTGAGGGAATTGATAGTAAAGGTGTTATCTAACTTTTTAAACAATAACAATTTTAGTGTTGACTGTCCCTTTAAATTCTAATTTACCTGAATCACCTACCAATACTTAGAGAATAGTTTTTATGGGATTTCATATTCAAATATGTTCCAATTATGATAGTTTTCAAATGTATTTGGCCCACAAAAATACCCCATACAATTCACTGAAAGAATCTGACAATGGTAGTCTAAACAGTCTGAAAACTTGTTTTTGGCTGTTTTTCAAATCATTTTTTACTTTTCACTATATTTCACTAATATCTTGGAAACTGTCAGGGTTTCACCCGGACTTCGCTTCTTGTTTGTAGCTTTCTGTCATGGCTGCCATTTTATATTTACCTGTGTTTTCTTCTTGCCTGTAGCAGAGTGTGTAACAGAGTGTGTAACATTCCTGTGTTCCTGACTCTGTTTATGACCTGGCTTGTTTGACATCCCTTCTGGTACCTGATCTCTGGCTTGTTCCTGACATCACTGATTTCCGTGTTCCTGACCCAGGCTCGTCTTACTACCTGCTCTGGCTTTGACACCTGGTTTGTCTTTTGGACTTATTATTTTTTTTATTTTTTTTTTAATAAAGGTGTGATTCATTTAGCATTTCACGTCTCTGTCTAATTCCGGGTACCCTAACAGAAACATATTTAACAAAAAAAAAGCAGAGAAGTTATGCCTGAGAAAACACTTACATTCAACTAAGATACGCATTGCATACAGATACATGTTTTTATTTTATACCTACAGTACATCTCCTGCTATTAACCAGTTCCTGGGGTGTGTGCTCACCCATTCTTAGGACAGAGCTGTTGCCGGGAGAAACGGTGCGCTGCCCGCTGTGAGTGTCAGCCTGCTTGCAAGCTCCTTATTTTCCAGGTGCCATCTCACTTTTAAATTTCTTTTCATCTTTGCATACTTGATTACATAATGAGGCACCCTTTTTTGTTTTTGAATTTACAGAATGATCACTAAAGAATATTAACTGTAATATATTAAAATATATATACCACAATATTAAACACAAATGGTTTAACAAAGATTGCAAAATTCACTGTCAAAGTGATTGGATCCAAACAACAACTAAAAAAAGTTACAGTTTAAATGTATTGTTAAACATATATGGGGGAATTTTATAGATAAATAATTTGATAAGCTTTCTAAATGATTTGCTACCAACCCCCTAATGATAATATATTTCCAAGGGCTAATACACAATTACACAAAAGCTACACACATTCTGCAAGGTAGAATAAACCATGAGCATAAGAGAACTACATTCAGACCCATCTTCTCATAAAACATCTTTCTGTTCATAATGGAACAAGTTAAATCATCATTTGAGATTGTAAATAAAATAATCCATGTTATTTTAAGATAAATACCCTTTTCCTACCTATTAAATCCCTAAAATGTGGGAAAACACATAGTTGAAGGTACACTGAACCCAATTTTTTTCTTTCGAGATTCAGATAGAGCATGCAACTTTAAGCAACTTTCTAATTTACTCCCATTATCAATTTTTCTTTATTTTCTTCCTATCTTTATTTGAAAAAATAAGGGGCGCGATCCGATATCGATCGCAGTTTGCGGCGCAAGCGAGGGAACCGGTGTCGCCCGCAGTTTCAGCTCGCAACTCGAGCCATCCCATATAGGTCGCCGTCAGATGCTAACGTGCCGTAAGTCTCACAAACCAGCGATGTCCAGAAATCTGCGTAAGTACAAATTTCTGGCGTCGCCAGTGACTTGCGCCACGTTAGAAACTGCCGGCGCCTATAAAACCTGACTAAAGTTTAAAACACCCGCACTGTCTAACACGCCTCCCTAACATAGCCCGCACTGTCTAACACGCCTCCCTAACATAGCCCGCACTGTCTAACCCTCTATCCGCTATCCCCCCTCACTATCCTAACAATAAAAAAGCTATTAACCCCTAAACCGCCGCTCCTTTACCCCGCCGCAACCTAATAAAGTTATTAACCCCTAAACCGCCGCTCCCGTACCCCGCCGCCAGCTATATTATATCTATAACCCCCTAAAGTGAGCCCCTAACACCGCCGCCACCTATATAAAAATTATTAACCCCTAATGTAAGCCCCTTACACCGCCGCCATCTCTATTAAAATGATTAACCCCTAATTTAATCTACCTACCCCGCCGCCAGCTATATTATCTATATTAACCCTAAGTATATTATAGTTAATATAGGTATTACATTATATATATTAACTATATTAACCCTAATTATATTAGGGTTAATATAGTTAATATAGTTACTATAGTATTTATATTAACTATATTAACTCTATCTAACCCTAACTAAATTTATATTAAATTAATCTAATTCATTTATAAACTAAAATATTCCTATTTAAATCTAAATACTTACCTATAAAATAAACCCTAAGATAGCTACAATATAATTAATAATTACATTGTAGCTATGTTAGGGTTAATATTTATTTTACAGGTAAATTGTTAATTATTTTAACTAGGTATAATAGATATTAAATAGTTATTAACTATTTAATATCTACCTAGTTAAAATAATTACCCAATTACCTGTAAAATAAATCCTAACCTAAGTTACAAATACACCTACACTATCAATAAATTTAATAAACTACAAACATCTATCTAAAAATACAATTAAATTAACTAAACTAAATTACAAAAAAAAACAAACACTAAATTACAAAAAATAAAAAAAAGATTACAAGATATTTAAGCTAATTACACCTATTCTAAGCCCCCTAATAAAATAATAAACCCCCAAAATAAAAAAAATTCCCTGCCCTATTCTAAATTCAACAAATTTCAAAGCTCTTTACCTTACCAGCCCTTAAAAGGGCCTTTTGTGGGGCATGCCCCAAAGAATTCAGCTCTTTTGCATACAACAAATACAATCCCCCCCCCCATTACAACCCACCACCCACATACCCCTATTCTAAACCCACCCAAACCCCCCTTAAAAAAGCCTAACACTACCCCCCTGAAGATCTCCCTACCTTGTCTTCACCACACCGGGCCGAACTCCTGATCCGATCCGGGCGATGTCTTCCTCCAAGCGGCAAAGAAGAATTCTTCCTCCGGCGATGTCTTCCTCCAAGCGGCAAAGAAGAATTCTTCCTCCGGCGACGTCTTCCTCCAAGCGGCAGCAAAGTCTTCATTCTTCCGGCGGCATCTTCAATCTTCTTTCTTCGCTCCGCCGCCGCGGAGCATCCATCCCGGCCGACTGCTGAACTTGGAATGATGTACCTTTAAATGACGTCATCCAAGATGGCGTCCGCCGAATTCCGATTGGCTGATAGGATTCTATCAGCCAATCGGAATTAAGTTAAAAAAATCTGATTGGCTGATTGAATCAGCCAATCAGATTCAAGTTCAATCCGATTGGCTGATCCAATCAGCCAATCAGATTGAGCTCGCATTCTATTGGCTGTTCCGATCAGCCAATAGAATGCGAGCTCAATCTGATTGGCTGATTGGATCAGCCAATCGGATTGAACTTGAATCTGATTGGCTGATTCAATCAGCCAATCAGATTTTTTTAACTTAATTCCGATTGGCTGATAGGATTCTATCAGCCAATCGGAATTCGGCGGACGCCATCTTGGATGACGTCATTTAAAGGTACATCATTCCAAGTTCAGCAGTCGGCCGGGATGGATGCTCCGCGGCGGCGGAGCGAAGAAAGAAGATTGAAGATGCCGCCGGAAGAATGAAGACTTTGCTGCCGCTTGGAGGAAGACGTCGCCGGAGGAAGAATTCTTCTTTGCCGCTTGGAGGAAGACATCGCCCGGATCGGATCAGGAGTTCGGCCCGGTGTGGTGAAGACAAGGTAGGGAGATCTTCAGGGGGGTAGTGTTAGGCTTTTTTAAGGGGGGTTTGGGTGGGTTTAGAATAGGGGTATGTGGGTGGTGGGTTGTAATGGGGGGGGGGGTATTGTATTTCTTGTATGCAAAAGAGCTGAATTCTTTGGGGCATGCCCCACAAAAGGCCCTTTTAAGGGCTGGTAAGGTAAAGAGCTTTGAAATTTGTTGAATTTAGAATAGGGCAGGGAATTTTTTTTATTTTGGGGGTTTATTATTTTATTAGGGGGCTTAGAATAGGTGTAATTAGCTTAAATATCTTGTAATCTTTTTTTTATTTTTTGTAATTTAGTGTTTGTTTTTTTTTGTAATTTAGTTTAGTTAATTTAATTGTATTTTTAGATAGATGTTTGTAGTTTATTAAATTTATTGATAGTGTAGGTGTATTTGTAACTTAGGTTAGGATTTATTTTACAGGTAATTGGGTAATTATTTTAACTAGGTAGATATTAAATAGTTAATAACTATTTAATATCTATTATACCTAGTTAAAATAATTAACAATTTACCTGTAAAATAAATATTAACCCTAACATAGCTACAATGTAATTATTAATTATATTGTAGCTATCTTAGGGTTTATTTTATAGGTAAGTATTTAGATTTAAATAGGAATATTTTAGTTTATAAATGAATTAGATTAATTTAATATAAATTTAGTTAGGGTTAGATAGAGTTAATATAGTTAATATAAATACTATAGTAACTATATTAACTATATTAACCCTAATATAATTAGGGTTAATATAGTTAATATATATAATGTAATACCTATATTAACTATAATATACTTAGGGTTAATATAGATAATATAGCTGGCGGCGGGGTAGGTAGATTAAATTAGGGGTTAATCATTTTAATAGAGATGGCGGCGGTGTAAGGGGCTTACATTAGGGGTTAATAATTTTTATATAGGTGGCGGCGGTGTAAGGGGTCAGATTAGGGGATAGATAAGGTAGATGGCGGCGGTTTTAGAGGCTCACAGTAGGGGGTTAGTTTATGTAGATGGCGGCGGGGTCCGGGAGCGGCGGTTTAGGGGGTAATAACTTTATTAGGGATTTCGGGGGGGGGGGGGGATCGCGGTTGACAGGTAGATAGACATTGCGCATGCGTTAGGTGTTAGGTTTATTTTAGCAGATCGCGGTTGACAGGGAGATAGACATTGCGCATGCGTTAGGTGTTAGGTTTATTTTAGCAGATCGCGGTTGACAGGGAGATAGACATTGCGCACGCGTTAGGTGTTAGGTTTATTTTCTAGTTAGTTTAGGGAGTTACGGGGCTCCAATAGTCAGCGTAAGGCTTCTTACGGCTGCTTTTTGTGGCGAGGTGAAAATGGAGTAAGTTTTCTCCATTTTCGCCACGTAAGTCCTTACGCTGCATATTGGATACCAAACTGCGCGGGTTTGGTATACCTGCCTATGGCCCAAAAAACTGCGGGCGACGGCAGAAATATACGCGCGTAACTTCTAGGTTACGCCGTATATGTGATACCAAATCCGCGCAAATATTGGCGTCGCCGGCTTTTGCGGGCGACGATTTATATCGGATCGACCCCAAGGCATCTAAGCTAAGGAGCCAGACAATTTTTGGTTTAGCACACTGGACAGCACTTGTTTATTGGTGGGTGAATTTATCCACCAATCAGCAAGAACAACCCAGGTTGTTCACCAAAAATGGGCCGGCATCTAAACTTACATTCTTGCTTTTCAAATAAAGATACCAAGAGAATGATGCCAATTTGATAATAGGAGTAAATTAGAAAGTTGCTTAAAATTGCATGCTCTATCTGAATCACAAAATAAAAAATTTTGGGTTCAGTGTCCTTTTAAAGTCACATGAGACACTCCCTTGCAGTTCCTAAGCATGATACAGCAGATGATTGGTTAAAATATACATATGATGCTCCTGATAGGCTTAACTTTGATATATCTGATTAACTGACTTAAGGACAACAACTAAATCTTACATATTTGTGGGATTGGTAGGCACATTTACAGAAAACAAAATGTCTGAAAGAACTAGACATTTAACCAATTGTTTCTAATCTGATATCTAATAGAGACATATGCAGGAGGTGGAGCTGTAGGTCTATGGGCCCTGATCTGAGGCTCAAGTAAGCCCCACCCCTACCAGCTCACTGGCTAGTTGTCCAGTTTGTGGAAGACAGCTGACAACCTCATAGGTTAGATAATTTAAGTATTAAATAAATTTTATTAGTGTTTACCTCATGCAAAGAAGTTTACAATATAGTTAAAACCTTATGTTTATGTGCTAAAATGTATTATAGCTACTAAACAGCATTTAGAATGTAAGCCAGTCAGCAGTGACATATAAAAGTAGCTGACAAACACTGCCCATATTCTAAGGGTTCCTGTTGCGTGACTTTGTTTAACTAAACAGATATATACAAGTAATCATTTAATAATTAAATGTTAGGACATGTTATTATTACAAGAAAAGGTCCATTTAATTAATACATTTAGTTCTTCTATGCTTCAAGGAAGGTCATAGTAAGATGACAACTTTTTTATGGCCATTTAACAATATACTGTTATGTTTCAATAATAATGAACCAAACCAAAGATGGAAGATGATTCATAACTTAACCAATGCAATAAATATCTGATTAATAATGTTGCGTATATGTAACATCCACATGTTCTTTTAAAAAGACATTATGCCCTTGATACCTTGATTATTGCTCCTTGCAGAGCAGAGTAATTCAATGCTAGTGCAGAGTTTAGCATGGTAGTCTTTAAATACATTTTCCTGCTTTACACACACAACAAAATTCATTTCAAGGACATTAAATATGGTTGTAATTTAAAAGAAAAGAAAACTGTTCAGATATAAAAATACATTAATTTCAATAAATCTGAAACCAGCCATTGGAAAACCTTTTACCACACTTGATTCCCTCTTCCTAGATCTATAGTTTAAAGGGACATAATAAAACCCTTTTTTTTTTCTTTCAGGATTCAGACAGAGCATACAATTTTAAAAAACTTTCTAACTTACTTCTATTATGAAATTTGCTTAATTCTTTTTGTATCCTTTGTTGAATGAGCAGCAATGCACTACTGGGATCTAGATGAACTTATCAAGTGAGCCAATGAAAAGAGGCATATATGTGCAGTCACCAGTCAGCAGGTAGCTCCCAGCAGCGCATAGCTGCTCCTAAGCCCACAAAGCAAATTAGATAACAGAAGTACATTGGAAAATTGTTTAAAATGGCATGCTCTAAATGAAACAAGAAAGTATAATAATGACTTTACTATCCCTTTACGTTATACAACATTTTGTTCTTTATTTACCTCTGTGCTCAAATTTTACTGCATCCTATTGTGATAAAATAAAAAGTGATGACTGGTATAATGCAAAACTGTTTAGTGCCCTTCAAACAATACCTTTTATTTCATGATTCAAGTTACATTGTCACATGAACTTCATGAAGAAAAAAAATAAACCCAAACTGCAAACAAGGTAGAAAGGCTCAAATGATTAACTAAATTTGCAACTGCTTAACCACAAGTACAAGAGGCATACTTTAAGGAGTCTGCTGCTAAACTGCTAAACATGTGATCTCATAACACACTCAGTCATACACAATCATGTTAAATGAATTATACTTATATGTGTACTCAAACACAGGCTAGCTGGGAATTTGAGTACCTCAAATTCAGCAAATTGAAACTCGGCTCATACATAACCTTATCTTGATAAAACATTAAGATATATGGCACCACCACTTAAATGGATTATATATAATGTGTGTGTGTGTGTGGCATTGCACCAGCAGTTCACAAGAATTGCTGGTGCAATGATAAATGCCGACAGCATAAGCTGTCTGCATTTATCGATGTGCAACGGATATAATACGCTACATTGTATCTTGTCCACTCACACTATGATAAATCTACCCCATTTTGTGTTCAGTTACATAACTGTGACTTATTTATCTTTATCCACTACAGAAACGAAATCACCAAAGAACCTAAAATTCTAGACTTAAAAGTACCAGGGTAAAATAAGCCCTTGATGTGTCCCCATACAAGGGAGGGGCGTATGACCCCTCTATAGGTGTGAGAAGATAGGTGGAATGTGCTTGAGAGGTGGTGTTAGGTGTGAACTGTAATGGGGTATAAAATAGGTGGGGGTGGCTAGGAAAGAGTGCCAAAAAGAGAGTGAGAGTAAGTGTGGGAAGAAGCTCCCTCCCCTGTTATAACGGGTATGAGTGTATTGTCGCAGCTAAGTGTGGCGGAGTACTTGTCTGGTGGAACAGCAGTTTTATATGGGTACCTCCTGGATTAGCAGGAGAGGAGTAGGTGGGTAATTATTTAGATGTTGGAAAACTGTGGCTGCTATGGGGCAAGCTCTAATGTGGGTTATATGTGTTTGGTTATTTATCACTTGTTATGTGTTTGTTAAAATTAAAAGCTGCAGCCTTTCTAACCCATATATGGAGTTGTGTTTTTATTCCAAGTAACTACCTAGTAGAGGGGTCATATCCACTGAGTTTTTTTTTTTTTTTTTTTTTTTTTGTACCAGGACCATCATAGTTTAGAAACCTCTGGAATCAGCTGGCTCATTTTTTTGTTGTTATCCTCAAGAAAGATTCTTGGACAGAGTTTATTTTTCTGTTTTTATATTATAAGCTTTTTTACTGTGTGAATTTCTTTTGGTTTACTTCAAATTACACTGTCTCATTGTACCAAATATGTTATTCAAATAAAACACACGTTTAGTACTTGTATGAACTTGCAGCAGCCCTAAAAAATACAATGTTTAAAAAAGTAAAAAAAAAGCTGTATTCTTTTAAAAACGACGTTTGCAGGTACTGTCTTCAACAGGATATTGATATCTCGTATCTGAAATCTTAATCCTAGAAAGAAAAAAAGAAAAAAGGGACAGTCAAGTCCAAAAGAAAATTTCATGATTCAAATAGGGCATGTAATTTTAAACAACTTTCCAATTTACTTTTATCACCAATTTTGCTTTGTTCTCTTGGTACTCTTAGATGAAAGCTAAACCTAGGAGGTTCATATGCTAATTTCTTAGACCTTGAAGGTCGCCTCTAATTTGAAAGCATTTTGACAGTTTTTCACCACTAGAGGGTATTAGTTCATGTGTTTCACATAAATAGCATTGAGCTCACGCACGTGAAGCTCCTAGGAGAGAGTATTGATTGGCTAAAATGCAAGTATGTCAAATAAACTGAAATAAGGGGGCAGTTTGCAGAGGCTTAGATACAAGGTAATCACAGAGGTAAAAAGTATATTATTATAACTGTGTTGGTTATGCAAAACTGGGGAATGGGTAATAAAGGGATTATCTATCTTTTTAAGCAACAACAATTCTGGTGTTGACTGTCCCTTTAAGAACATGTTTATTTAAATAAAGAACTTACTTAAAATACATAATATAGTATTTTACATTATAATACATATCTATACATAACACACTATATACACATGTACAACATGCCCACAATCCCCTTGCTCATTTAGGCTTATTATTTATATACAAGTTACACCATTGTATGGTGGTAAAAGAGTTTCAGTTTTGGTTCACACCTGTAAATTGTATTGTCATTCAATACTGTCTAAGGAGATCATTTACATTACACCCTTGCTGCACATGGCAATGATGCTTTTAACATTCCATTCTCCCACATTGAAGTGTAGTAAAATGCCTCTTAGCGAAACTACCTTTTTACAGTCATCCCTTTAGAACACTTCACCTGCAATCTTGATTGTTATGTGGATGCCTTACATAGTGCTATTGTGACAATCCTTTTTAACACCAGGCGGTAAGTACTGGTCTCACTGTGTATACAATGAGAGATTTTTTTATTAAATATAGAGATAAACTCTCCCTGCAAGATCAGACAACTTGATCGGGTTGTGGTTTCAATTAGCAGAGACAACTATTTCAAATAGCAATTTTGCCATAGGTTTTAATCTTTGCAGCTGGAAAAACAAGTCATTTTAAACACATCAAGGGGATACTAATTTACAGTTTACAATTTACGTTTACATTTAAACAGTCCATAATTTGGAAAACTTTGCTGAAACTTAGCTCCTTTTTTCCCATCAGAGCATACTAAGATATGCCCAGAAGCATGCATGTCTTAAGCACCATGAGGCCTAGTTATCAACGTGTCTACTTACCTGCCTTCGCCGGCCCAATACGCCCGCCTAAGCTCACCTACCATTGCCGCCGCGGACCTGAATAATCTCGCCAAAGTTATCAAAAAAGCTGTCAAAAACCAAGTACGGGGCGATGAGCAGCGGACTGTGATAGTTATCACTCATCCGATCTCGCTGCTCTTCGGCTTTTTCCCAGCTTTATTGATACCCCTGTCACTAAGCACCCACACTAAACTACACTGTTCTACCCCCTATACCGGTGCCCCCGGAGCCCCCCGCAACTAAATAAAGTTATTAAACCCTAAACCGCCGCTCCTAGACCCCGCCGCAACTATAATAAATGTATTAACCCCTAAACTGCCACTCCCGGAGCCCACCGCCACTCTAATAAACTGATTAACCCCTAAACCGCCGCTCCCGGACCCCGCCACCACCTACATTATACCTAGTAACCCCTATCCTGCCCCCCCTATACCGCCGCCACCTATAATAAATATATTAACCACTATCCTGCTGATCCCGGACCCCGCCGCAATGAAATAAATTGTTTAACCCCTAAACCGCCGCTCCCGGACTCCCGCCGCCACCTATATTAAACTTATTAACCCCTAATCTGCCCCGCCCTACACTGTCGCCACCTATAATAAATTTATTAACCCCCTATCCTGCCCTCCCCACACCGTCGCCACCTATAATAAAATTATTAACCCCTAAACCTAAGTCTAACCCTAACACCCCCCTAACTTAAATATTAATTAAATACATCTAAATATTATAACTCTTATTAACTAAATTAATCCTATTTAAAACTAAATACTTACCTATAAAATAAACCCAAATATAGCTACAATAGAACTAATAATTATATTGTAGCTATTTTAGGATTTATTTTTATTTTACAGGCAAATTTCAATTTATTTTAACTAGGTACAATAGCTATTAAATAGTGATTAACTATATAATAGCTACCTAGTTAAAATAAAGACAAATTTACCTGTAAAATAAATCCTAACCTAAGTTTCAATTACACCTAACACTACACTATCATTAAATAAATTATTCCGATTTAAAACTAAATACTTACCTGTAAAATAAACCCTAAGATAGCTACAATGTAATTAATAATTACATTGTAGCTATTTTAGGATTTATATGTATTTTACAGGTAACGTTGTATTTATTTTAGCTAGTTAGAATAGTTATTAAATAGTTATTAACTATTTAATAACTACCTAGCTAAAAGAAATACAAAATTACCTGTAAAATAAATCCTAACCTAATTTACAATTAAACCTAACACTACACTATCATTAAATTAATTAAATAAATTAGCTACAAATAACTACAATTAAATACAATTAAATAAACTAACTAAAGTACAAAAAATAAAAAAAATTAAGTTACAAAAAAAAAAGTTACAAACATTTTAAAAATATTACAACAATTTTAAGCTATTTACACCTAATCTAAGCTCCCTAATAAAATAACAAAGCCCCCCAAAATAAAAAATGCCCTACCCTATTCTAAATTACAAAAGTTAACAGCTCTTTTACCAGCCCTTAAAAGGGCCTTTTGCGGGGCATGCCCCAAAGTAAACAGCTCTTTTGCCTGTAAAAAAAAAATACAACCCCCCCAACATTAAAACCCACCACCCACATTCCCCTACTCTAACCCAAACCCCCCTTAAATAAACCTAACACTACCCCCCGAAGATCATCCTACCTTTAGCCGTCTTCAGCCAGCCGACCACCGATGGAACAGAAGAGGACATCCGCAGCGGCCGAAGTCATCATCCAAGGGGCGCTGAAGAAGTCTTCCATCCGATTGAAGTCATCATCCAAGGGGCGCTGAAGAAGTCTTCCATCCGATTGAAGTCATCATCCAAGGGGCGCTGAAGAGGTCTTCCATCCGATTGAAATCTTCATCCAGGCGGCGTCTTCAATCTTCATCCATCCGGAGCGGAGCGGAGCCATCTTCAGACGAACCAACGCGGAGCCATCTTCTTTCACCGACGACTTCCCGACGAATGACGGTTCCTTTAAGTGACGTCATCCAAGATGGCGTCCCTCGAATTCCGATTGGCTGATAGGATTCTATCAGCCAATCGGAATTAAGGTAGGAAAAATCTGATTGGCTGATTGAATCAGCCAATCAGATTGAAGTTCAATCCGATTGGCTACATTCTATTGGCTGATCGGAACAGCCAATAGAATGCGAGCTCAATCTGATTGGCTGATTCAATCAGCCAATCCGATTTTTCCTACCTTAATTCCGATTGGCTGATAGAATCCTATCAGCCAATAGGAATTCGAGGGACGCCATCTTGGATGACATCACTTAAAGGAACTGTTATTCGTCGGGAAGTCGTCGGTGGAAGAAGATGGCTCCGCGTCAGCTCGTCTGAAGATGGCTCCGCTCCGGATGGATGAAGATTGAAGATGCCGCCTGGATGAAGACTTCAATCGGATGGAAGACCTCTTCAGCGCCCCTTCGATGATGACTTCAATCGGATGGAAGACTTCTTCAGCGTCCCTTGGATGATGACTTCAATCAGATGGAAGACTTCTTCAGCGCCCCTTGGATGATGACTTCGGCCGCTGCGGCTGTCCTCTTCTGTTCCATCGGTGGTCAGCTGGCTGAAGACGGCTAAAGATAGGATGATCTTCAGGGGGGTAGTGTTAGGTTTATTTAAGGGGGGTTTGGGTTAGAGTAGGGGTATGTGGGTGGTGGGTTTTAATGTTGGGGGGTTGTATTTTTTTTTACATGCAAAAGAGCTGTTTACTTAGGGGCATGCCCCGCAAAAGGCCCTTTTAAGGGCTGGTAAAAGAGCTGTTAACTTTTGTAATTTAGAATAGGGTAGGGCATTTTTTTATTTTGGGGGGCTTTGTTATTTTACTAGGGGGCTTAGATTAGGTGTAAGTAGCTTAAAATTGTTGTAATATTTTTAAAATGTTTGTAACTTATTATTTATTATTATATTATTTTTTGTACTTTAGTTAGTTTATTTAATTGTAGTTATTTGTAGCTAATTTATTTAATTAATTTAATGATAGTGTAGTGTTAGGTTTAATTGTAACTTAGGTTAGGATTTATTTTACAGGTAATTTTGTATTTCTTTTAGCTAGGTAGTTATTAAATAGTTAATAACTATTTAATAACTATTCTAACTAGCTAAAATAAATACAAAGTTACCTGTAAAATAAATATAAATCCTAAAATAGCTACAATGTAATTATTAATTACACTGTAGCTATCTTACGGTTTATTTTACAGGTAAGTATTTAGTTTTAAATAGGAATAATTTATTTAATGATAGTGTAGTGTTAGGTGTAATTGAAACTTAGGTTAGGATTTATTTTACATTTAAATTTGTCTTTATTTTAACTAGGTAGCTATTAAATAGTTAATAACTATTTAATAGCTATTGTACCTAGTTAAAATAAATTGAAATTTGCCTGTAAAATAAAAATAAATCCTAAAATAGCTACAATATAATTATTAGTGATATTGTAGCTATATTCAGGTTTATTTTATAGGTAAGTATTTAGTTTTAAATAGGATTAATTTAGTTAATAAGAGTTATAATATTTAGATGTATTTAATTAATATTTAAGTTAGGGGGGTGTTAGGGTTAGACTTAGGTTTAGGGGTTAATAATTTTATTATAGGTGGCGACGGTGTAGGGGGGGCAGGATAGGGCTTAATAAATTTATTATAGGTGGCGACGGTGTAGGGGGGGCAGATTAGGGGTTAATAAATTTAATATAGGTGACGGCGTGGGTCCGGGAGCAGCGGCTTAGGGGTTAAACAATTTATTTAGTTGCGGCGGGGTCCGGGATCGGCAGGATAGGGGTTAATAAATTTATTATAGGTGGCGGCGGTATAGGGGGGGCAGGATAGGGGTTACTAGGTATAATGTAGGTGGCCGCGGGGTCCGGGAGTGGCGGTTTAGGGGTTAACATATTTATTATAGTGGCGGTGGGCTCCAGGAGCGGCGGTTTAGGGGGTAATACATTTATTTAGTTGCGGCGGTGTAGGGGGGGACAGATTAGGGGTGTTTAGACTCAGGGTACATGTTAGGGTGTTAGGTGCAGACATCTCCCATAGGAATCAATGGGATATCAGGCAGCAGCGAACATGAACTTTCGCTATGGTCAGACTCCCATTGATTCCTATGGGATCCGCCGCCTCTAGGGCGGCGGATTGAAAACCAGGTACGTTGGGCCGGAAAAGTGCCGAGCGTACCTGCTAGTCATTTGATAACTAGCAAAAGTAGTCAGATTGTGCCGAACTTGTGTGCGGAACATCTGGAGTGACGTAAGAATCGATCTGTGTCGGACTGAGTTCGGCGGATCGAAGCTTACGTCACAAAATTCTACTTTTCCTGGGCAGCAGGGCTTGATAACTAAGGGGAATCAGCCTCGCCACAAATATGCTGCGGAATTCCAGCGTATTTGAGGTTGATGGCTTGATAACTAGGGGCCCATATGTATAGAATTGTTACACAGTCTGCCATACAGAGATCGAGATGTGTTGTTGCTTCTGAGCTTACCTCAATATGCTTGTGGCTTTTGAGTGAGACTTTACCTATGTGTTTAGCTTTTTTGCAGGCACATATATAAACATGTACTAAACTAATTAATTTCCATCTATGTCAAACTCCTATAATTTGTTAATAGATTTTTCTTTGTGGTTTTAAATAATGCATTTATATAATTACTAGTCCTAAAGCCCATTCACACAGGCCATATTTTGCAGTACAGCGGTCCCACCTCTTGCGCTCTCTCCCTCCCTCTCTCTTTTGCGCGCTCTCTCCCTCCCCCTCTCTTTTGTGCGCTCTCTCCCCCCTCTCTTTTGCGCGCTCACTCCCCCCTCTCTTTTGCGTGCTCTCTCCCCCCTCTCTTTTGCGTGCTCTCTCCCCCCTCTCTTTTGCGTGCTCTCTCCCCCCTCTCTTTTGCGTGCTCTCTCCCCCCTCTCTTTTGCGTGCTCACTCCCCCCTCTCTTTTGCGTGCTCTCTCCCCCCTCTCTTTTGCGTTCTCTCTCCCCCCTCTCTTTTGCGCGCTCTCTCCCTCCCCCTCTCTTTTGTGCGCTCTCTCCCCCCTCTCTTTTGCGCGCTCACTCCCCCCTCTCTTTTGCGTGCTCTCTCCCCCCTCTCTTTTGCGTTCTCTCTCCCCCCTCTTTTGCGTTCTCTCCCCCCTCTCTTTTGAGCTCTCTCCCCATCTCTTTTGAGCTCTCTCCCCATCTCTTTTGTGCTCTCTCTCTCCCCCTCTCTTTTGCGTTCTCTCTCTCCCCCCCTCTCTTTTGCGTTCTCTCTCTCCCCCCCTCTCTTTTGCGTTCTCTCTCTCCCCCCTCTCTTTTGCGCTCTCTCCCCCTCTCTTTTGTGCTCTCTCTCTCCCCCTCTCTTTTGTGCTCTCTCTCTCCCCCTCTCTTTTGCGCTCTCTCTCCCCCCCTCTTTTGCGCTCTCTCCCCTTCTTTTGCGCTCTCTCTCTCTCCCCCTCTTTTGCGCTCTCTCCCCCTCTCTTTTGCGCTCTCCCCCCCTCTCTTTTGTGCTCTCTCCCCCTCTCTTTTGCGCTCTCTCCCCCTCTTTTGCGCTCTCTCTCTCCCCCTCTCTTTTGCGCTCTCTCTCTCCCTCTCTCTTTTGCGCTCTCTCCCCCTCTTTTGCGCTCTCTCTCTCTCCCCCTCTTTTGCGCTCTCTCCCCTCTTTTGCGCTCTCTCTCCCCCCTCTCTTTTGTGCTCTCCCTCTCCCCCTCTCTTTTGCGCTCTCTCTCTCCCCATCTTTTGCGCTCTCTCTCTCCCCCTCTCTTTTGCGCTCTCTCCCCCTCTTTTGCGCTCTCTCTCTCCCCCCCTCTTTTGCGTGCTCTCTCTCTCCCCCTTTCTTTTGCGCTCTCTCTCCCCCTCTCTTTTGCGCTCTCTCCCCTCTTTTGCACTCTCTCTCCCCCTCTCTCTCTCCCCCTCTTTTGCGCTCTCTCTCCCCCCTCTCTTTTGTGCTCTCTCTCCCTTCTCTTTTGCGCTCTCTCCCCCCTCTCTTTTGCGCTCTCTCCCCCCCTCTCTTTTGCGCTCTCTTCCCCCCTCTCTTTTGCGCTCTCTCCCCCCCCTCTCTTTTGCGCTCTCTCCCCCCCTCTCTTTTGCGCTCTCTCCCCCCTCTCTTTTGCGCTCTCCCCCCCCTCTCTTTTGCACTCTCTCCCCCTCTCTTTTGCTGTCTCTCTCCCCCTCTCTCTTTTGCTGTCTCTCTCCCCCCTCTCTTTTGCTGTCTCTCTCCCCCCTCTCTTTTACTGTCTCTCTCCCCCCTCTTTTGCTGTCTCTCTCCCCCTCTCTCTTTTGCTGTCTCTCTCCCCCTCTCTCTTTTGCTGTCTCTCTCCCCCTCTCTCTTTTGCTGTCTCTCTCCCCCCTCTCTTTTGCTGTCTCTCTCCCCCTCTCTTTTGCTGTCTATCTCCCCTCTCTCTTTTGTGCTCTCTCTCTCCCCCCTCTCTCTTTTGCGCTCTCTCTCCCCCTCTCTTTTGCGCTCTCTCTCCCCCTCTCTTTTGTGCTCTCTCTCCCCCCTCTCTTTTGCGCTCTCTCTCCCCCCTCTCTTTTGCGCTCTCTCTCCCCATCTCTTTTGCGCTCTCTCCCCCATCTCTTTTGCGCTCTCTCCCCCATCTCTTTTGCGCTCTCTCCCCCTCTCTCCCCCCCTCTCTTTTGCGCTTTCTCCCCCCCTCTCTTTTGCGCTCTCTCACCCCCCTCTCTTTTGCACTCTCACCCCCTCTCTCTCCCCCCTCTTTTGCGCTGTCTTTCTCCCCCCTCTTTTGCGCTGTGTCTCTCTTCCCTCTTTTGCGCTCTCTCTTCCCCCCTCTCTTTTGCGCTCTCTCTCCCCCCTCTCTTTTGTGCTCTTCCCCCCTCTCTTTTGTGCTCTTCCCCCCCTCTCTTTTGCACTCTTCCCCCCCCCCTCTTTTGCGCTCTTCCCCCCCTCTTTTGCGCTCTTCCCCCCCTCTTTTGCGCTCTTCCCCCCCTCTTTTGTGCTCTTCCCCCCTCTCTTTTGCTCTTTCTCCCCCTCTCTTTTGCTGTCTCTCTCCCCCTCTCTCTTTTGCTGTCTCTCTCCCCCTCTCTTTTGCTGTCTCTCTCCCC
The DNA here is from genome assembly GCF_027579735.1 of Bombina bombina. NCBI lineage: Eukaryota > Metazoa > Chordata > Amphibia > Anura > Bombinatoridae > Bombina > Bombina bombina. The sequence goes on from NC_069500.1 coordinate 887,024,888, forward strand.
CTCTCTCTTTTGCTGTCTCTCTCCCCCCTCTCTTTTGCTGTCTCTCTCCCCCTCTCTTTTGCTGTCTCTCTCCCCTCTCTCTTTTGTGCTCTCTCTCTCTCCCCCCTCTCTCTTTTGCACTCTCTCTCCCCCTCTCTTTTGCGCTCTCTCTCCCCCTCTCTTTTGTGCTCTCTCTCCCCCCTCTCTTTTGCGCTCTCTCCCCCCTCTCTTTTGCGCTCTCTCTCCCCATCTCTTTTGCGCTCTCTCCCCCATCTCTTTTGCGCTCTCTCCCCCATCTCTTTTGCGCTCTCTCCCCCATCTCTTTTGCGCTCTCTCCCCCATCTCTTTTGCGCTCTCTCCCCCTCTCTCTCCCCCCTCTTTTGCGCTGTCTTTCTCCCCCCTCTTTTGCGCTGTGTCTCTCTTCCCTCTTTTGCGCTCTCTCTTCCCCCCTCTCTTTTGCGCTCTCTCTCCCCCCTCTCTTTTGTGCTCTTCCCCCCCTCTCTTTTGTGCTCTTCCCCCCCTCTCTTTTGCACTCTTCCCCCCCCTCTTTTGCGCTCTTCCCCCCCTCTTTTGCGCTCTTCCCCCCCTCTTTTGCGCTCTTCCCCCCCTCTTTTGTGCTCTTCCCCCCTCTCTTTTGCTCTTTCTCCCCCTCTCTTTTGCTGTCTCTCTCCCCCTCTCTCTTTTGCTGTCTCTCTCCCCCTCTCTCTTTTGCTGTCTCTCTCCCCCTCTCTCTTTTGCTGTCTCTCTCCCCCTCTCTCTTTTGCTGTCTCTCTCCCCCTCTCTCTTTTGCTGTCTCTCTCCCCCTCTCTCTTTTGCTGTCTCTCTCCCCCTCTCTCTTTTGCTGTCTCTCTCCCCCTCTCTCTTTTGCTGTCTCTCTCCCCCTCTCTCTTTTGCTGTCTCTCTCCCCCCTCTCTATTTTGCTGTCTCTCTCCCCCCTCTCTTTTGCTGTCTCTCTCCTCTTCTCTCTTTTGCTGTCTCTCTCCTCTTCTCTCTTTTGCTGTCTCTCTCCCCCCCTGTCTTTTGCTGTCTCTCTCCCCCCCTGTCTTTTGCTGTCTCTCACCCTCTGTCTTTTGCTGTCTCTCTCCCCCCTCTCTATCTCTCTCCCATCTTCCATCTATCGCGCGACCGGCCATGCCCCCTTCACGCCCGGCCATGCCCCCTTCACGCCCGGCCATGCCCCCTTCACGCCCGGCCATGCCCCCTTCACGCCCGGCCATGCCCCCTTCACGCCCGGCCATGCCCCCTTCACGCCCGGCCATGCCCCCTTCACGCCCGGCCATGCCCCCTTCACGCCCGGCCATGCCCCCTTCACGCCCGGCCATGCCCCTTCACGGCCATTCACGCCCGGTCATGCCCACTTCTCAAAGGCCAGGTGTGTTTGTCCTCGTGCTGTCTCTACTGCGCATGACAGCTTCGGACAAACACACTTGACCTTTTATTATATAGGATTAATTTGACTTTAATATATCATATCTAAACAATTGATATCTTAATTATATTTATCAGTACCTTTTATATGTAAAATGTTAAACAGAATTATTAAAGGGACACTGAACCCAAAATTTTTCTTTTGTGATTCTGATAGAGCATGCAATTTTAAGCAACTTTCTAATTGCTTCCTATTATCAATTTTTCCTTGTTCTCTTGCAGTCTTTATTTGAAAAAGAAAGTCCAGAACCTTGGACAGCACTTGTTTATTGGTGGATGAATGTATCCACCAATTGGCAAGAACAACCCAGGTTGTTCACCAAAATGGGCCGGCATCTAAACTTACATTCTTGCTTTTCAAATAAAGATACCAAGAGAATGAAGAACATTTGCTAATAGGAGTAAATTAGAAAGTTGTTTAGAATTGTATGCTCTATCTGAATCACAACACAAAAAAAATTGGGTTCAGTGTCCCTTTAATTATTTATATGATTTGATTAAATATGTATGTATTTTAATGTTTCCCTTTTTGAAATACGATTTGTAAAGGGCATTTTGACCCTTTATGCAAAAGAGAGTTGTGACACCATACTGCAAGCATAAGTGATCTTAATGTAAACCGTGCACAAATTATAATTTTTCATCTCCAATAGACTTGAAATTACGTTGAAGAGCTAGTGCAAAGCAAAATTTTTACTGCTTTTTAAACTGCCTGACAGAGCTATTTTTTTTATCATTAACTACTTTATTGGCCAGTGGTTGTCTGAAAATAATTTACACCAATAGAAACTTGACTATAGCTGTCTATGGTTCAGAAATAGGAAAACTGCCCCCTCCAGCAAATTAGAATATCATATATGCATTAGAATGTCCCTTTGAGGAAAATTAGCACAATAAACTTTGCAGCTATATATGCCCTGGGGTATCAGTTGAAATTGTATATGTATTTATATTTCATCATTTAAATACATATACCATAGCATAAAATATTTTCCTGTCAATTCCTGTTCCTGTGTAAAAATTGGTGTGTGCACTTTAAAAATAATTCTATCAAAAATATATAATAAAGCAGAAAGTGTGATGGTATTATCCATCACCATATAAATTAAAGCAAAAAATAACAGGAAAAAAAATAAAGTCAAAATACAGAAAAAAATAACATTAAAGGGACTCTGAAGTCAAAATTAAACTTTCATGATTCAGACAGAGCATGCAATTTTTAAAAAACTTTCCAAATTACTTTTATTATCAAAATGTGCACAGTCTGTTAATATTTACACTTTTTGAGTCACCAGATCCTACTGAGCATGTGCAAGAATTCACAGAATATACGTGTATGCATTTGTGATTGACTGATGGCTGTCACATGATACAGTAGGAGAGAAAATAGACATAACTTTGAAACTTATCAGAAGAAAAATCTACTACTCATTTGAAGTTCAGACAGTGGAGCAGATTTATCAAGCTCCGTATAAAGACCGCTGCTCCTTAACTTGTCCGCCTGCTCTGAGGCCGAGGACAGAAATCAACCCGATTTGAATACGATTGGGTTGATTGACACCCCCTGCTAGCGGCTGATTGGCCGCAAATCTGCATGGGCGGCATTGCACCAGCAGCTCACAAGAACTGCTGGTGCAATGATAAATGCCGACAGCGTATGCTGTCGGCATTTATCGATGTGCAGCGGACATGATACGCTACATCGTATCATGTACGCTCGCACTATGATAAATCTACCCCTAAGTACTATTGCATTTTCTTTTTATTATGCATTTTTTGATTATACAAATCTACTTTACTTACTGGTCATTTAAGGGCCCGATTATCTAAAGTTCTCTGCTGCAAGGTCACTCAAAGAATTTTAGAATGGCAAATTTTATCTTGTGTTGCTTATCTAGCTATGCAGGGTCTGGATGTGAAGAAGAGACACATACATTGCAATATAATGCTCAAAAAATTCCCCAAAGCTTATCCATGATTTCTCTCTATGCAGTTTAGCTTTCAATCATCAAGCCCTAAGTGAGAAAAATACAGCTTTGTGTTTCAGATCCATATAACACAATTTATCTAGCCTGACTGCAATATAGAGGAATCATGCTGGATAAATGGAGGAATTTTCAGACCTTTAAATCACTGACTAGAGCCCAGATGGACATAATAGAAACAGTAAACTTACCCTGGCTATACCTCCTAGTGAGATACAGCTGAAAACATACAAAGGGCTTATGTGTCTACTAGATTTTCAGACAATGATAAGATTCAGCAAACGCCCCAGGTGCAGCTCATCCTTGATCACTACCAAACAGTTTTTGTTGTAGTGAAGACTTTGAACAAGGTTTAGAAAGATTTGTAATCCCCCAGAATATGTCTTGCAAAACAGTGCTTCACAGGTCACTGCTGAATTGTAGTTAAAAATGAAGTATTCAATTTAGTGAAGAAGAGCTGGCTCTGAAATTTACAGATAAAAATTCCAAGTCTGTACCAAGTTTCCCTTTTTCATTATTTTATTTTTTCCAGTTAAATGTTTCAGAGCAAAATCATTGGATATACTTACAAAACATCTGGATTTCCTGCATTTTAATTGGGTAAATTAAAATATAAGGTCAAAAAGTGCAATGAGATAATATTAGGGTTGTTGCCTGTCCGTAAATGACAGACAGTTCGGGTTTCCCTGTGTGTTCGAATTTGAAGCTAAGTTAGATCCGGACATGCAAATGTATGGGTTTGGTGGGAAACAGTCACAGCCAGAAATGTGACACAGTGCATTTGCAACATACTGCACATTCTTACAGTTATTTATCTCTTGTATGTGTGTCTTTTTTTGTAGGAGTGTGTCTGTGTGTGTGTAAGTGTCTTAGTGTGTGTAAGTGTCTTAGTGTGTGTGTAAGTGTCTTAGTGTGTGTGTAAGTGTCTTAGTGTGTGTAAGTGTCTTAGTGTGTGAAGGTGTGTGTTTTTGTGTTTGTCAGTGTATTTGTGTGTTTGAGTCTGTGTGTGAAAGACTGAGTGTATTTGTGTGTGTGTGAGAAAGTGTTTTTGTGAGAGAAAATGCGTGTTAGTGTGTGAGAGCGTGTCTTTGTGTGTGTGTGAGAGTGTTAGTGTGTGAGCGTGTGTGAGAGCGTGTCTTTGTGTGTGTGTGAGAGAGAGTGTGTGTGTGAGAGCGTGTCTTTGTGTGTGTGTGTGTGAGAGAGAGAGTGTGTGTGTGAGAGCGTGTCTTTGTGTGTGTGAAAGCGTGTGTGAGAGCGTGTCTTTTTGTGCATGAGTGTGTGTCTTTGTGTGTGTGTGTGAGAGAGATTGTGTTAGTGTGGGAGTATGAGAGTATGTAAGAGAGTGTGTGTGAGGTAGAGAGTATGTGAGAGTGTGAGTATCAATGTGCGAGTTTGTATTATGTGTTATCATACCAAGGGGTCGATTTATTATTGTGCGGTCGGACATAATCTGCTGCAGCGGATCATGTCCACCGCACATCAATAAATGCGCTGTCGGCATACGCTGTCATCATTTATCATTGCACAAGCATTTCTCGTAAATGCTTGTGCAATACCGCCCCCTGCACATTTGCATCCAATCGGCTGCTGGCAGGGGGTGTTAATCAACCCGATTGTATCCAATCAGGCTGATTGCTGTCCGCCGCCTCAGAGGTGGCGGACGAGTTAAGGAGCAGTGGTCTTACGACTTGAAGCAGAGTGGGTCGGAAGCAGCATTCACTGCTTTATAAATCGACCCCATATGGTGTACTCTACTCTGGAGTAAGAGTTGGTCTGAACTAAAAGGCAACCCTAGATAATAATCTAAAGAAGTTTGGGGATATTCACAATCTTCAACTTATTTTCTGCAGATAACAATTTCTGAATGTTGGCCAGGATAGAGATATGTCTGTCTTTTTAAGAGATTCATCTATATAGTGGGCATGTGTGTTTGTTACATTATCCGTTTGGCTTATGTTTATTAGTTTAAAAGAGCATATTACTATTTTTTTTTTAACTTTATGCAAGTAGTTTTTGTATCTGGTGACGATCCTTTCTAATGTCAAGGGGGTAATGTCAGTGTGCTATGAGCATGCACAAAACCAATGTTAAATTAAAAAACTTTTTGGGATACTGGAAAATAATTTGAAAATTGTTGTCTGGTATTTTAATAAACAATCAAAACTAAATTCAGCTAAGTAAAGCTTAAAGGGACATGAAACCCAGTTTTCTTATTTTACAATTCAACTAGAGCATGTCATTTTAAACATATTTTCCCATTTACTTCTGTTATTTAATTTGCGGTGCTCAGCTAGCTCCCAGTAGTGCATTACTGCTTCTTCAACAAAGAATACCAAGAGAATGAAGAAAAATAGATAATAGAAGTAAATGGGAAAGTTGTTTAAAACTGTTCTATCTGAATCATTAAAGAAAAAAATGTGGGTTTCATGTCCCTTTAACCCCTTAACGACCAAGGACGTGCAAGGTACGTCCTCCAAAAAAATACCCTTAACGACCGAGGACGTACCCTGCACGTCCTCAGTCTCTGAAAGCGGTGGAAGCGATACTGATCACTTCCAGCTGCTTTCCGGTTATTGCAGTGATGCCTCGATATCGAGGCATCCTGCAATAACATTTTTTAGCAGTCCGATGCAGAAAGAGCCACTCTGTGGCTCTCTGCATCGGCCATCGATGGTCGCAATCGTTGGTGGGTGGGAGCCGGTGTGGGAGGGGCCATCGATGCCTTCTTTGAGCCAGAGGGGGCGGGGTAGCTGGGGGCGCACGGGGGGGCGGGCGCGTGCACTAGTAGGGAGCGGGTGGGAACCGCTACACTGCAGAAAAATAGTGAAGCAAAAGTGGCAGAGAGGGGGATATAAACATATTATAAACATGATCTAAGGGATCTGGGAGGGGGTGGGGAGTTGGTCTTTGGGGGGCAAGCTACACTACAGAGAAATTCTAAAAAAAATTAAAAAAAATATTTTATTGTAAACTGGGTACTGGCAGACAGCTGCCAGTACCCAAGATGGCTACCAATAAGTTAGAGGGGGAGGGTTAGATAGACAGCTGCCAGTACCCAAGATGGCTACCAATAAGTTAGAGGGGGAGGGTTACAGAGCTGTTGGGGGGGATCAGGGAGGTTGGGGGCTAAGGGGGATCCTACAGAGCAGCATATGTAAATATGCTTAATTTTTTTTGTTAAATCAAAGATAACTTTTATTTTAGTACTGGCAGACTTTCTGCCAGTACTTAACATGGTGGGGGCAATTGTGGGGTGGGGGAGAGAAGAGAGCTGTTTGGGAGGGATCAGGGGATGTAATGTGTCAGGTGGGAGGCTGATCTCTACACTAAAGCTAAAATTAACCCTGCAAGCTCTCTACAAGCTGCCTAATTAACCCCTTCACTGCTAGCCATAATTCACGTGTGATGCGCAGCGGCATTTAGCAGCCTTCTAATTACCAAAAAGCATTTTCTGAACAAAGGGGATCCCAGAGAAGCATTTACAACCATTTATGCCATAATTGCACAAGTTGTTTGTAAATAATTTCAGTGAGAAACCTAAAATTTGTGAAAAAGTGAACAATTGTTTTTTATTTGATCGCATTTGGCGGTGAAATGGTGACATGAAATATACAAAAATGGGCCTAGATCAATACTTTTGGATATCTTCTAAAAAAATATATACATGTCAAGGGATATTCAGGGATTCCTGAAAGATATCAGTGTCCCAATGTAACTATCGCTAATTTTGAAAAAAAGTGGTTTGGAAATAGCAAAGTGCTACTTGTATTTATTGCCCTATAACTTGCAAAAAAAGCAAAGAACATGTAAACATTGGGTATTTCTAAACTCAGGACAAAGTTTGGAAATTATTTAGCATGGGTGTTTTTTGGTGGTTGTAGATGTGTAACATATTTTGGGGATCAAAGTTAGGAAAAGTGTGTTTTTTTCCATTTTTTCCTCATATTTTATAATTTTTTGTGATAGTATATTAAAAGTTATGATGAAAATAATGGTATCTTTAGAAAGTCCATTTAATGGCGAGAAAAACGGTATATAATATGTGTGGGTACAGTAAATGAGTAAGAGGAAAATTACAGCTAAACACAAACACCGCAAAAATGTAAAAATAGCCTTGGTCCCAAACGGACAAAAAAATGGAAAAGTGCTGTGGTCATTAAGGGGTTAAAGGGACAGTCAAGTCCCAAAAAAACTTTCATGATTTAAATAAGGAATGTAAATTTTAACAACTTTCCAATTTATTTTTATCACCAATTTTGCTTTGTTCCCTTGGTATTCTTTATTGAAAGCTAAACCTAGGAGGTTCATATGCTAATTTCTTAGACCTTGAAGACTGCCTCTAATCTGAATGCATGTTGACCACTAGAGGGCATTAGTTCATGTGTTTCATATAGATAAGATTGAGCTCATGCATGTGAAGTCACCCTGGAGTGAGCACTGATTGGCTAAAATGCAAGTACTGAAATAAGGGGGCAGTTTGCAGAAGCATAGATAAAAGCTAATCACAGAGGTAAAAAGTATATTTCTATAATAGTGTTGGTTATGCAAAACTGGGGAATGGATAATAAAGGGATTCTTTCTTTTTAAACAACAAAAAATCTGGTGTTGACTGTCCCTTTAAGCAATGAATTCAAAATGTATTGTGGCTCAATGCTAACATACATCTCTAACAAGTATGTCCAACATGTGCCAACAGTCCTCTTATACATTTTGTAGGGGAAATTGCACACTTTGTTAGAGAGGTCTGGAATTTTATCAAGTTCTTTTAGTTATGGGATTTAATAAGTGAAAATGTTGGAAAGTTGTTTAGAATTGCATGCTTTATCTGAATCATAAATGGACAAAAGAGTATATATATCCCTTTAACATGCAGAAAATTATCAAACAATATACTGTGATTATCTTATATATTTTTTAAAGAACTGTAAAGGGGTTCATGTACAGAACAGCACTTCTGCTCCAGAGCTGAACATAGCTAGAGATTGATGGCTACAAACACATGCAACTTCTGAATGGCTAGTGCATTGCTGCTCCAGAGGTTAAACACACAGAAATAGTGCACTTAAAATGCTATAATGAATTATATCTTTTTTTCTTTTTGCACATGTTTGCAGCACTATATGTCAGCAGTTTTGCAACAATGTTATACTTAAAGGGACACTAAACCCAATTTTTTTCTTTTGTGATTCAGATAGAGCATGCAATTTTAAGCAACTTTCTAATTTACTCCTATTATCAATTTTTCTTCGTTCTCTTGCTATTTTTATTTGAAAAAGAATGCATCTAAGCTTTTTTTGGTTTCAGTACTCTGGACAGCACTTTTTTATTGGTGGATGAATTTATCCACCAATCAGCAAGGACAACCCAGGTTGTTCACCAAATATGGGCCGGCATCTAAACTTGCATTCTTGCATTTCAAATAAAGATAGCAAGAGAATGAAGAAAATTTGATAATTGAGCATGCAATTTTAAGCAACTTTCTAATTTACTCCTATTATCAAATTTGATAATAGGAGTAAATTAGAAAGTTGCTTAAAATTCCATGCTCAATCTGAATCACGAAAGAAAAATTTTGGGTACAGTGTCCCTTTAAGCAAGAACACTAGATGGCAGCACTATTTCCTGTCATGTAGTGCTTAAGGCATGTGTACGCTACCTATTTACATATCTCTTCAACAAAGAATAACACGAGAACCACCCAATATTGATCCAAAATTTATTTATTTTTAAAAAAACTTGTAAAATTTTATTCTCTATTTGAATCATGAAAGAAAAATGTGTTTCATGTCCCTTTAAATTTGGCTGCTGTAAAATATGTATAGCGTACTTTTTGCTGCAGGTTTCCGTACTTCCTCATTCTATTTTACAATTGTATTATTTTATTAGATAATAATATATAAAATATTGGACTCGATATTAATATTTATATATTTTTTTTAAATTATTGATACATATGATACATAAAATATAATTTAAACAAAGAAAAAATATTTTAAAGGATGCTAGAATTTTTCTACAAAAAGGCAGTCTAAAATGAAGGCTTATGTGCTTATTTAATATGTGTAGACTTGATGGGCCTTTTTAGTTCTTATCTACTGTGAAATTCTATGTTTCTATTTCTTGTTCTATAGTCTGCTATAGTTCTTTATCTGTGCGATTAACCCTTTCCTATAAATACATTTTTATATATAAAAAAGTCTAAACACTTAAAGGGACACTGAAGCCAATTTTTTTCTTTCGTGATTCAGATAGAGCATGCAATTTTAAGCAACTTTCTAATTTACTCCTATTATCAAAATGTCTTCATTCTCTTGGTATGTTTATTTGAAAAGAATGTAAGTTTAGATGCCGGCCCATTTTTGGTAAACAAACCTGGGTTGTCCTTGCTGATTGGACAGCACCAATAAAAAAGTGCTGTCCATAGTTCTGAACCAAAAATTTGCTGGCTCCTTAGCTTAGATGCCTTCTTTTTCAAATACAGATAGCAAGAGAACGAAGAAAAAATGATAATTGGAGTAAATTAGAAAGTTGCTTAAAATTGCATGCTCTATCTGAATCCCAAAAGAAAAAAATTGGGTTCAGTGTCCCTTTAACTGCAATCATTATTGAATATATAATTCCCAAATATGTTTAATATATTTTAAAAATGATTTCAAAAAGAATTCACCTTTTTATTTTTCAATTAAATTAGGAAATTAAAGTATGTATTCAAATATGATGTGTGTATGCATCTTAACAATCATAGTATCTTCATAAAATGTTCAGTATGGGAAATTAAAAGAAAATATTCCAAATAAAACAATACCAGGGGTAGAATGTGAAGAAGGAGATACTTGCTTGTTGTGCACAAGACTGGCGCATCATTAAAAAACATGGTGGCGCACTGGTATCAAAATAGTGATTCAAGTGGGTGCTTATGCCTGTATATGAAAAACATTTTGAAGGGGTCTCTGCTTATCCTCATCCAGACACCAATGTTGACAACGCTAAAAAAAAATTCTACAACAAATTTATGCAAATGCTGGTGTGAGAAACATAAAAAGTGATTTAGAAAAATTTATTTTTCTGATAGATTGGAGTGACTTTGAATTTCAAAGTGGCTTGTCACAATATAAACATGTGAAAAAAACTATTCTAATGGGTTTTTTTGCCATGAAGATTTGTGTGTTCTCTAAATTTATCACATACAGATTTTATAATAAGTGACATTTGATTTTTTTGAAATTTGATTTAAGAAGAACAAGAGAGCCCCTAAGTTGATATTAAGTTAACTTTTATCCTGACTGGTTCATTAAGTAATTAATTAATAAACCGATTGCGACTTATTTAAAAAAAGAATAAATAGGAGTCTGATCTAGGCTCAGATAATAGTGAGGAATAGGACTTCAAGGGACCTCTCTTCCACTGTCAGGAACAGGCTAAATTAGGGCTACACTGGACAATTTTCTAGAGGCTGATGATTGCAGATTGCTTAACATCCCCAGAATAAGCATTGAGGAGGAGGAATTCTTTAAGGGTGAGGCGTTAGGTAGGTTTTGAGTTTTATTTGGTGTTGGGTCAGTGCTCTTACTTTGGACCCATGCTCCTTTCTATAGTGCTTGTTTATATCTCTGATCTTGTATTGATGATGATTATGCTAGTTTGCCTAGACTCATGGCTTTGTCTGACCTTTTCTATACAACTGTCAGGTAGTTCTTATATTTCAGTAACACAAAGGGCCGGCTCAACCATGGGACCAAGTGGGTCCAATGGACCCAGGCAGCACTTGACAAGGGGCAGCACTTCAGTAACTTAGTCTGTCACTGTCAGACCAAGACCACTCCTATCTTCTGTCACTGTAGGGGAAGTTGCAGGCTCCCAGCAGCGTAACGTCATATTGCACAAGGATAAAGAGGCAATATCTCTTCCCTAACTTCCTTTCCACTTCTTGCACAATTATTCACAAGTATTGGTTGCATGCAGGTAGGCAGGCTTAGTAAGGTCAGCGGCTGGGCAAGTAGGCTGATATGCTAATCAGTAATGTTACTACTGGTGGGGGGGACGTCATTTCATTCTTGGACCCAGGCAGCACAATACCCTGAGCCGGCCCTGGTAACACATCATACAAATTTGTTGTGTGGTTCCCTGTGTAATCTTCCCTTCTCTCTGTCTATACATTTTGTACCTATGTATATTACCACATCTGTTGTTTAGTTGGACCTCTCTAGTCTATTCAGTACTTTTGCCTCTTCTGCACCTGTTATTGCTCATGTAACTGAAAAGTGTAGGTTAATTGACAGGTTGTATTGAAATGAAGTCTAAACTTCTACTCTTTACCAACCGGTTCTAGTGCCCTGTGGGCAGCATATCTGACTTGCGGCATCTCTGTGATTATCTGCAATGCCCTGCGGTTGGTACTTTGGTTTCATGCTAAAACTGCCCCTGTTCACCTTGTGTATCTCATCCTCCCCTCCATCGTATCTCTACTGTCAGTTCTGGAAATAGTTTCCTGTTTCATCTTAGCCTGGTTTAACTCAAGTTCACTGTCTCCTATTGAAGTCCTACAGTTAATTATGGTATTGTACTGTCAATTGTTCCCCTCTTTAATGTTCCACTTCCAAACAATCTGTTTTACATGCTGGAGTATATACAATTGTCTAAAATGAGCTCCTTTACCCTTATTAGTCATTTAAATTTTGCTAGTTTAAACCACCACCTACCCTGAAAATATAATTTAGTATTCTCTATTGAAAAGTTATGTAATCAAGAGGCAGCAGGTATCAATCAAATTCCCAGTGGGGGTGGAAGAGATAGGTAATAGGTAAAGCTCTGTGTATTGCCCATTGTGTATAGACAAAGAGTTAAGATAAGGAGGCATTAATGTAAAGAGAAATATAGATAACATTAGAATGTATGTTTTTTCTGCATGTTCAGCCCATACAAATGGGCATGTTCTTAACCACAATGGATTGAGGCTTCATTCAACAAAAACAACTATTTCATATACAAAAAAACTAAAGGAGTAACTTCCAATACATTTTATACCCCGCAGATACTACAACAAGTCATTGGAAACACATTAAGGGGAAACTAAAGGGACAGGAAAGTCAAAATTAAATTTTCATGATTCGGATAGAGCATGCAATTTTAAACAACTTGCCAATTTACTTATGTTATCAAATTTGCTTTGTTCTCTTGGTATCTTTTTATTGAAAAGTAAAACTATGCAGGCTCTTAAAGGAAAGGTAAACTTCCGTGCACCTCAAAGCCCCAATGCAAAGTACATGCAAAATTAGCTTGACTTTAATTCATGATTTTTATTATTTTGGTACTAATAATCTTTTAATTGTACCTTGCAATCCGCTATGCTATATCGCCGTCACTGTTTACCTGTTGCCAACCTCTGCAAGTACTGTTTATTCAGTGTAAACCTTCAAACTGCTTGATATCCTGTTGCCAAACACTGCAAGTACTGTTTATTCTGTGAATATCTCAAACTGCATGTTAACCTGTTGCCAAAACCTGCAAGTACTGTTTATTCAGTGTAACCTTCAAACTGCTTGATATCCTGTTGCCAAACTCTGCAAGTACTGTTTATTCAGTCTAAACTCTCAAACTGCATGATAACCTGTTGCCAATCTCTGCAAGTACTGATTAATCTGTGTTAACCTTCAAACTACCTGATATCCTGTTGTCTAATGCTGCAAGTACTGACTATTCAGTATTAATCCTCAAACTGCCTGATAAACTGTTGCCAAACTCTGCAAGGACTGACTACACAGTGTTAACCATCAAACTACCTGATATCCTGTTGTCTAACTCTGCAAGTACTGACTATTCAGTATTAACCTTCAAACTGCCTGATAACCTGTTGCCAAACTCTGCAAGGACTGACTACACAGTGTTAACCCTCAAACTGCCTGATAACAAGTTACCTACTCCTGCATTATTAACTGTTTCTTGTTTTACCCTTCCTCTGTCTGAGTATAAGTGGACTATCCCTGCTCTCCTGATTCTGTGGAAGACATTTCCTGAAACCAGTTCCTTACTCAGAAGTCTATTTGGCTGATATCTTGAATTACTTTGGACTCAGGCTAACTCTGCTCCAAATCGTGAGTACATTGTTTTTTCGAGGTTGTCGTGGGGTGTGTTGTTTAAGTTCGCCCTAGCATTTGGGTCTTCTTCTGGACATTTCCTTACCTGACAGGTACTCAATGGAAGCAGTGTTTTGCAATATTGTATAACAAAGCTATAAATAATGTTGCAAAACACTACTGCCATAGAGTATTAAAGACACGTGCACACTCCTGAGCTTTTATGAGCCTACTTAGTTTTACTCTTCAATAAAAGATACCAAGAGAACAAAGCAAATTTGATAACAGAAGTAATTTGACAAGTTGTTTGAAATTGCATGCTCTATCCGAATCATAAAGGTTTAATTTTGACTTTACTGTCCCTTTAAACACTATCAATCCAATCTAATACTGCAGCATTTTATTAACATAGATGTACAGTATCTGTGTGACCACTGTAATCAGCACTAGTAATGGGTGAATGTGTCAATTTGTTTGGTCAAATGATTGTAGATAAGGACAAAAAAAACTTAAAATTCGTTGAAAAAAGGTTATATCAGATTTTTTTAATGCTACTTTAATTTTTGAATGTTTATAATTAGATCGAATATCCACATTCGAAATTTCAAATGTCACATACAATTTAACAAACACTATTCAGAAGTTCAATGGATCATGTGGTAGGGAATTTTGTAAATTCATACATAAATAGATTAAAAAAAATATTGATTTGAATGTTTCCCATTTGAATAATGCAAAATTTGAATATTACATTTAAAGATAGCATTATAAATACTATTACATTAAAAAAAGGTTACAATGTTGTACAAACATTAAAAATTCAAAACAAACGAACTAATGTGTTAAAATTTGCTTCATTTTTCGAATGAGATATCTTCTCCATGGCTCCAAATCCCTATATCACTGATCATGTTTAAAATGATCTATAAGAAAAGGACAAAAGGGAGAAATCCTTCTGAAGAAAAAATTATTTAATTCATTGAAAATCTTTATCAAGTATTTTCTTACAACACACAAAATTAGTGAGAGGTTTCCGAAGAAACCAATGTAAACTAAGAATAAAAATTAAGTATACACTAAAAAAAACCCAGTGAATAATCTAATGGATAAGTATTATGTGGATAAATAAATAGTTGTGTTTATCATATGTATCAATATTTTAACATGAAGATGATAAGATTTACTATTCTCATTAGGAGGTCCCAACAAATTTAAATGGATTATCAGAAACCTTCATTAATACAGTTTTAAATAGCTCAGTTTTACTTTTTATTCAACACTCAACAGAGTTGTAAAATAAAAAGTGTCTATATTGCCCTTATAGTAGAAATAAAGATGATTTTCATAGGTCTAAAAGAAATTTAAATGTGAGAATACACATTTAATAATATAATGCCTCATAGGTAGCATTTGCAATTACCTGTAGTTTTAATTAATTACTTTAAGATTTTTTTTATTTCATTATTTAAAGAGTTAGAAATTAGATTATATTTGCAATAGGGGAACCACACAGTCAGGGGTATAAAATTGGAGGTATGCATATGAGTAAGTCCAGCCTTAAAATGCACATAAATGGACCTTTATTAACCCATTTGAGTCAAAATTAAAATCTTAATCATGAAGCGCTGTGTGAGGGCCTGAAACGTCATTCTAATTTAGACCAGATGGGTAAATAAAGGTCCATTTTATGTGAATTTCACGACTGGACTTTGTTTGATTACAAATATTGGGAAGTGGCAAATCCCTGTCCATGCCTGGACTGAGATAATAAAGAGGTGCCCTTTCTACTATGTATTTTTGTAGATATGCATAGGAGGTGAGATTTAATGAGGGTAGAGGGCATTGAGTCAGACTCATTTAGGGCTTATTGGAGGAGTGGCTTTTGAATCAGTGGGACTTAGGCTTTAATTATGTTGGGAATAATGGATCAATGGCAGTTATGGTTCATTGTAGTGGGAAGATCCTGTGATTTCAGTTGAATATTTTAAGGGATACATCAATGCAAAAAAATAAATATTTTTGATCTCCCGCACTGATTGTCTAGCTATGGGTTATTGTGCAACTTCTTTTAGTTGCCACTTCAAAAAATTGACCATCTAAAGCATTTGGAGTCTGTGGCACATACCAGCGGCAGCCATAGGAGATCGTTGTTATTATTATGTAATTACTGATGCAGTGATTGAACCTCTGACTATTTGCATAACTCAAGTCTAATGGTTGAGCCGCAATAGAGCTGTCATTCTACTGTGGCTCTTACTCTATCAATAACAGCTAAGAACGATCGTTTAAAGTTGACGGTTGTAAAAAGGGGGGCTAAAATCCGTTAATTCAGCAAGTTGTTTTAACTTAATGTGTAATGAAGGATGCATAGAATTTGTTTAGAATTGTTGTCGAAGAGCATTTAAATTCAGGAATGTCATGTCTTTTACATGTTTGAGTAAGAATGCAAAGTCTGATGTTAGAAAAGTTTTTTGCCTTTGATTTAGCTTTTTTAATTAATGCATATTGATTTTTATTATCACACTAGTTATATTTGGAAAAGTCATAATTATTCCATAAAACGAGAATAAGAATCTATTGGTTCAGTTTCAACTGTTTGCCGTTCAACCGCAACACTGTTTAGTTAACCAGATTAATGTTTTCTATGCATAGGAGAAATCCAATACGAAAAGGACCATGTAAAGGAAGATGACCTGGACCTGTTGCCAAAGGTTGAACGTGGCTTAAAGGGACACTAAACACTAATCATGGCTGCTGCCATATTGGAACCTTAATGTCCCTTTAAAAATGAAAAATTAAGTTTCCTCAACCACTCTTTAAGTAAATGTTATGTGTGTTTATTTACTTTTTTTTTTTTTTGGAGGAGTTTAGGTTTAGTTGGACAGTTTGCATTAAAGGTTGGAATCGAGGGAAGAGTAAATTCAGGTTCTTTACCTGTGTGGAGGATCTTGATGAGGGTGGTAACTGTGATGGGGAGATGTTGTTAGGAGGGAAATGTTGTACATAATTTTAGTGAGTTAATTGCAGTCTATGCGATTACTCTGGTGCGGGGTCAACTTTATTGGGGTCCATTTTTTTCATAGCGACTAGCATGCAATCTAGTCCCAACTGTACACAGTTCTAAAACAAATCCTACCAATTTTATTACTAGACTAAAGACTCATATTTTGCTTTGCTTTACTTTCTTTAATTAATTAAGTGCAGCTTTTTAAAGAAAGCAAATAATAAATGTTTAACAGTGAAAAAATAAAAACCTGCATAACAAAAGAAAAAAGGAAGCCAATGATATTTATAATAGCAGAACCAGCCAACCAACCATTGGACTCCTCACATAATCCATAAACTGTGCAGAGAGACCCTATTCCTCCTCTGTCTTTAGCTGCCCACTGAGAGATAAGTGCTATATACATTTCTGTAACATTTTTCTTACTGCTATTGTCCTTATCATTATTACATGTATTTTTGCTTTTTCAGTTACTTTTATGTTATTTTATTTATATATATATCCCCTTTTATTTATATTTTTCTATATATTTTATCTTTGCTTATTTCTCATTACCCCCTATTTATTATTATTATCCCTTTACTTATACTGTTTTTCATTTTTTTTCTTCAACTTTTTCTTTCATTTTCTCTATTTACTCTGTTAATTTATTTTTCATTTTACTAATAATCTCTTTCTTTCCTTCTCATTTTGTGGATATTTGGTTCTGTCTTATACTTTGGGGCCGAACTTGTCCGCCTGTTCTGAGGCTGCGGACATTAATCTGCCCGATCCTATACGTTCGATTGACACTAGGGATGGGCGAATGTTTCTAAAAATTCGAAATTTAAAATGAATTTTGATACATTCGTTCGTTCAAATCGAATTTCAAATGTTTATATAACATTCTAACATTCTATTTTCGAATTTACGTTTTCAAATTTTTCAATAACATTTGAAAATATTAGTCTGGATAATAGAATGTTTAGCTGTGTATTTTACAGTATATCACATACAATTTTGAATTGTAATATTCGAATTTGAATGTCACATTCAAATTCGAAATAGTATTTCTATGCTACATTCAAATTTGAATGTGTCAGTATATTTATAAGAATTTTCAGTAGTACTCTCCAAATAATATATCAGCCTATGGCAGGGTTATAACACAATATATTTAAATAATTATCCTTTAAAATAAACCCTCAATCAGTATGCATCTACTAGGAACCATAAAATTAATATAAATACCTGAATTCTTTTATTTAGTTAATATCTATGAACATATTGAAGTATATTTATAATACCAGAACATGAAACAATATTATTTGCATTTAAAACTATTAAGATATATCCTTCTTACAAAGCCCGGAAAATTTTACCTTTAAAAATTCAGCCTTATTTACAAATAGCCTTTCATTCAGTTAATACAGTGGGACTAAAATAACAGCTACTACTATTCAGCAATACAATTAACAATGCTAATAAACAATAGAACAATATATATATATTCAGCTGTTTAACTGCAATTTATCCTAATACAATTTTAATTCACCACATCAGATATTTCACAGATAAGTTACTTAACCTACAAGATACAAATTTAACACTATACAGGGCTATGACTACCAGTTTTAAATATAATTTATTTATTTAAGTCTGCCAAACACAGCAACAATGAATGCTTACTTTAAAAATGTTTTGCATACAAACAGGCAAGCTAAGAACTATCCAAAACGATGACACACAGTTTAAAAGTACAATCTGCTCTTTAAATCTATTTGTTACAGCAATCTCTTAATACATTACCAAAAAGAGTACCAAATCGATATCCAATATTCCTTGATAGGAATATTTTCACCTCAGAAAATACCAATAAGTATAATTTGCAGTCAATGAGAAGAATAGATCAGCTTTGCTTGAGTAAATGGTATTTCATGCCCAACAGGAACCAGTTACAAGTTTAGCTCAGCAGAAATCTGTCTTTCTCTTTCTTGCCTTAAGCTTATATGGCTTTCTCCATCATGGGTGATAATAATGGGTGGCCCTCCTTGTCCCTTCTTTTGGAATATCTGATCCGATTGGCCCTAACGGAGCTTAGCATGTTCACCATGGCAATGCATCTTTTGAACAGTTACATTCCCTAAACTGTCCTACTGGATTTTTGCCACTTGGGGGCAGTAGACATACAACACAGCAGTATATTTAACTATCCAACATTTCTAAACATTTTAACAACTTAATTCAGTATTTCTATGAAATGGTTATTCATTTTATCATAACTTACTGCAACAACTATTCACAATATTTGTTTTGGATAAGTAATATCTTATGAATTTTCTGATCATTTTGATATGAAACATCAATATATTATATTAAAATAATTTATCCTGTTTCTGAAATTAATGGCATTTATACATCTAAAATGTTTTCAGAGTTGTGTTTAAACTTTCCAAAACATCTAGTGTATATAATCATATGACATGATTCAGATATCCCATGCAGGCATTCCATCTGAAAAATAGAAAAATTATGTTACATATAATTAAATAATGGGATTATTACAGTTTGAATCTATTTTTCAAATATCTATTAACTGCAGCAATTATTTATTTAATATAAAACATACCATTTCAACATATATATATATATATATATACATATATGGGCTATTTGAATTATTTCAAACACACATGAACTATTGGCATTGTTCTTTTTCAAAATGTATTTAATTTTACTTTTGTTTTGAAATCACAATGTAAGCCATGTGCTTTCTCTGTGTTCTCCTAACCCAGACGCAATGTCTAACATTTTGTATATTTCAGTGTTAGCATTGCACAGCAGGGGCCATTTTACAGGTAGCTCTCAACAGCCATGATTTCCTTAATATGCCTGTATCTTCAGATTTTTTTTTCCCCAGACACTTCGTCTCCATACACTGCATGGGGCAGAGAGTGTTATGCAATGTTGCATACTAATGGGGGAAGAGCTGAACATGAGTTTGCACTTCCAATTAAGAGCAAATGTTGCTTTTCGAATAACTTTACATGCTCAGTGGGGGAGAGTTTAAACATGATTAAAGTCAGTTTGTCTGAAAGAAATGAATCTTTTTCTACTGACCAGCCAGATCTGAATGAAATATATGTATATATACATATTTATTAACCTTAAAATATATGATTAAAATATATATTTGTTAACCTTACATATACCTTGACATAAATCCCCCTTCCAATTTTAAATAGATGTAGGACACATGTATTTAAATTGGCTTAAAGTCAATGGTATTTGGTGAGGATGTTGACCGTACACACCATAGACAGTCTTCTATGTAGAGAGTCCGTCATTATTTAGCCTTCATGTTCATCAGCTAGGCATCTTTAAACTACAGTATGTCTTTAGTGCATTTGGGGATATGACACTTCATTTTCCCTCTATGACTTGTAGTTGGGATCTAGGGTGACATGCCCGCAATTGATTGATATGGACCTATTTATCTATGAAACTTTCATTTTTGGGGATCCGTATTTTATAGGCCACTGTCAGTAATGACAAACGGACCTTTCCAGGAGGGAAGAAATTTCTTCTCCCTAACCTGATCTCTTCCAAAATTATAAAGATTAACTTTATCATTTATTTCATATTCCTTTTTGGATGTTTTGAGGTCATAATAGGTTTTAGTGGCAGTTGCGGTTCTTTCTAAATTCCTTTGAGCAAATGTAAAGGCATATTGTAGGTGCTTTCTTAGGTTCTCCACATATTGATGTGTATTGGCAGCGTTTATCAAGTTTTGGTCTGATGTACGGTACAGCAGATGCTGAGGTAGAACCATTCTTCTACCAGTCATCAGTTCAAAAGGTGACATCTTGGTAGCACTACTTGGAGTTGCTCTTAATGCCATTAGGATTAGAGGTAGTTTTACATCCCAGTCTTTACCTGTTTCACTCACAAACTTTTTGAGGATTTTAACAATGGACTGGTTGTAACGCCCTACACCCCCACTTGAGGCAGCTCTATAGGCAATATGGAGCTTCCTTTTTACCCCTAGTATTTTCCACATTTTGGTCATCACTTCGCTAGTGAAGTGGGTCCCCCGATCTGACTCGATTCTTTGGGGTAAACCAAATCTGGAAAACACGTGGTTGATGAGCAATGTTGCGCATGTTTCAGCACTATTGTTAGGTGCACTGATGCACTCTACCTATTTAGTGAACAGGCATGTCACGGTTAACATGTATTTGTTACCTCTTGATGATCTTGTTACTGGACCAATAAAATCAATTTGTATATCTGACCATGGCATTACCATCCCCCTTTTCTGCAATGGCGCTCTATGCGTTGGTGCAGTGGGTTGGAACCGTGGGCAGATTAAACCCTTGACAGTAGGTTTGAACATCTTTCAACATGTGTGGCCAAAAAGCGTAATCATGCAATATTTCATACGTGAGTTTGGCACCACGATGACCAGATGTGGGAGCATCATGGGCATGTTGAAGCATTAGACCTCTGAACTTGGTGGGTACTACCCATTGCTGAATGCCAGTTTGTAGGTTCTAATTAACAAACCATCCTGAAATACTTCAGGGTCCCCCTTTAACCTGCTCAGGGTAAAAGAAATTTATCAGCCCCAGCAGGAATTATAACATCGCTAGATACCTGCATATTCACAGCATATGGCAATTGTTGGTTTGATTTCAGGGCTGCACTTTCATCCTGAAATACTTCAGGGTCCCCCTTTAACCTGCTCCAGAGGCAAAAGTTAATCAAATCTATTTGTATGGCATATATATGTAAGATATCATTGCCAATGTATATTTGATTATGGGGAGTATTTAAAACTAAAAACAGGTGCTTCACTGACTTATTACCTATAGAGACAGATAATAAGCACTTAGCTGTGATATTATAGCTTTCAAACCTGTCATCCAGGTTGTTGACACTGTGGTCTTGGGGATAAAGATATTTAATCACTTTAGGTTCAGCTATCTGCGCTAATAAACCTTTGCTTATATAGCTAGCTTCCTGTTTTAAGTTTATTTTAGCATACTTGGTTTTACCAAGGTCATGCACTTGTATAGGGATAAATAGATCCTCTTTAACTCTCTCAATCCCTGTGAGGTATTGAGTGTGGCCTCCCTCCTTAGGGATTTTATGATCCCCCTTGTGGAGTGATATGGTTAATACATCGCCATCTAGGGAAATATTCGCTATCTTTCCAGGCGAAATTTTAAAAGTATTACCATCAGAGCCACTTAAAGGAGTCTGATCATCTATTTGTAGAATAGTGATTTCAGGTATAGAGTTATTCCTGAAATGAATCTCTACAGCATCTGGTTTCTCTTCCACCACGTGACAGCTATGTCGGGGGCGAGATATACCAGATTTTTCATAATTGATAGGCCTTTTAACTTGTGACCAAATTACATTATTTATGCAATCAATTATGGTGCTTAATCGCTTCAGGAGATCACCACCAATAATTAAACGATCAGTAGGCAGATCCACTATAATGACAGGGTGTCTTATGACCCTGTTCCCCAATTTAAATTTTAACCAGGCAGTACCGTAAACTTTTAGGGACTCACCCCCAACACCTATTAGGGAACCATCAAATTCTTTTATTCTAGGTTTGTAGGGTGTTAGCTCATTTAGCTGTGCGTAGTACCTGTGGGATAAAATAGTTGCCTGAGACTCGGTATCAATTAATCCCATGATAGGGTTGGAGACTGAATCTTGCAGCTCAGCTAATACATGATACCTTCCTGCAGTTTCTATCATTTCACACATAAAATTTGCATTCTTGTACATCTGTGGGCTTCGCCACGTGTTACCTGAATCCGCTGTGTCATTCGATGCAGAGGAAACTTCATACCTACCTGTTTCCCCCATGACAAGGTCAGCTGGGTTCTTGCATACTGCATCTGTGGAAATAAGATTAAGAGAACACTGCAAAGGGAAAGCTTGGTTAATGCTATTAGGCCGAGGTTGCTCGTCATCACAGCTAAATCGTCTGTTTTCGGTCTGTGGGGAGAGAACATGATTAGTATCATTGACATTTATCATTACATTTTGTATATCTCTCCCCTCCCTTTCAGGTGATACTGCAGTATTTATGACTGTGCCTGTGGTCCACTGCTGACCACTGGCTGTACCCCTAAAAAAGTATTGTTCGGTTGCTGAGCCGTAGAAGGTTGACTCATATTAGCGAATTGTTCGCTCAACCGGTTTAACTGGGTAAAAAGCGTATCTACCTGATTGTACAAGTTACCTCTACCTCTGGGACTATCTCTTGGCGCCCCATAATAATGATTCCTGGACCATTGGGTTCCCTCAGAATCAGGGCCACTATTTCTATTCTGGCATGGTTGCCCCTGGGGTTCAGCTTGTTCAGCGTTATGATTTTGGGGAGCAGTATATATTTGGGGTGTCTGGTTACCCTGAGAATATCTTTGCCGTCTATTGTATCTACCTTTGCATGGGTACCAATTATTTGGTGAGTATTCTCTTTGTGAGTAATTATTCACCTGATTATGTCCACCACTTTGGTTATAGTCTCCCTGTGCCTCAACCCGTGTAGGGGAGGGGGCAGAGTTAAACCTCTGTGGAGATGGCCTGTTTAGACTGGCCACCTCCGCGTAGGTTTTCTGTTTAGACTCCAAATTTAGGGGGCTAGGTGACACCCTAGTTTCTGCTACAATTTGGGGTTTTGATTCCTTTTTAACCCTCTGCTCACTGGACTGCTGAATAGAGTATAATTTTGTACTCTCTTTGATCAGCCATTCCAATGAGCAGTCCTCATCAAAATCTCTAGCTAAGTTAATTTTGATGGGTGTAGGCAGTGCTTCAAAAAATAAATTTACAAATTCTGAGCCATCAAATCTGGGATTATCTTCAGCCATACTGTACGCATTTTTCAATTCAGAAAGGAATTCGATTGGACTCTGATTCGCACTACATTTTAAACCATATACCGCTTTTTTCGTGGCAGTTTTAGTGCGATATTGCCCGAATTCTTTTCTGCATTGTTGTTTTATTACACTCCAGGAATGAATATTCATATCCTTTAGTGAAGTAAAGAATTTGTGATGCTTACTGTCAAATACCCAGGGCAGAAATTAAATTTTTAATTTCTCACTTGTAACATTCATTATAGCTAATGCATTTTCAAAAGCCTCTAAATGATCAATTACAGATTTTGTTCCCTTATTGGAGAATATAGGTACTGCACGTTGTATGAAGGTGACTATTTTATGGGAATCATATACTTTATTAGACTTATTTTGGGATTCTCTGTTAGAGTTTCCCTCCCTCGCACCAGCTGCATTACAGCAGTGCTCTGGATTTACATCATAAGGTGACTGCCTACTTGGGAAATCTATTTCTGACCCATTAGGGGTCATTTGTCTATACTCTTCCATATATTTTTGTATCTCACCCCTGACGCATTCTCTAAAGGAGTTAGCATTATCTGCATTATTCTCACTGTTAATATAGGGGTTTTCATTATGGCGATATGACCTTTTTAAATCGCTTAATTCTCTCTGGCTTTGCGCAAGCTGTTTATTTAATTCTTGTATCTGTGCGAGTAAGTCTATGTTATGCTTATCTAAGGCGGTTAGGTTTTGGGCAAATTCATCCATTTTATTTTTGGCTATTTTTAAATCCTCTTCACGTCTGCGTGAGGAACGAATACTACCTTCTAGCTCCTGTATTTGCAATTGTTTGTCGATGACACAAAGTGACATTTCGTCAATAATGCATATTATAAGGGGCCAAGATTTCAGTATTAGTTCGTCTCGCTTTTTGGGAGTCTTGCATTGATTAATCATTAATAATTCTTGGAAGAATTAATTCTCTTCATTCCACATATTATTATTAACAGTAATATTTTTAGCCCTAGTTTCAAGAATATCCATAAAATCATTTAATTCACGCGCAATATTAAACTTCCCTTTAATGTAACTTATGGGGCGCGATCCGATATAGGTCGTAGTTTTCGGCGCAAGCGAGGTAACCCGCGTCGCCCGCAGTTTCAGCTCGCAACTCGAGCTATCCAATATTCACCGCCGTCAGATGCTAAACTGGCGTAAGTCATGAAAACCGACGAGCAGCCAAAATGTGCGCAAATACACCTTTTAGTCGTCGCAAGTACTTGCGCCTGTTTTTTGTTCACGTAAAGTCTCAATAAAGTGTAGTTTTATGCAAATTTCCCTACGACTCGTAAAAAATTACGCCAGTTCTAAGAGATGCGCCACGTAATGACGAGATTCAAAAATCATACTTAAACCCCTGCGCAGCCGCCATTTCTTTAGTGTGTTTGGTTGGTTCTTGGAGCTACAGCACACTACAGCGAGTAGAGAGATTAGTGGTAAGAGCAGTGAGAAAGGAGCATCATCAAAAGTTAGTTAGGTCGGATTGTTGGTTGGATTGTTAAGCCAGTACATTTACTTACACTTTTTTTCATATTGCACACATTTTGCATACACACATATACAAAATACACAACACTTTTTTTTGATAACACCCAACACTCTTTATTTATCTTTTACAGTTTGAAAGGCTGAGTGTCTGGTTGTGATTGTGTGTGATTGAAGTGGGAGTGAGTGTGAGTGTGTGAGTGTGTGTAGTGTGAGGATGTCAGGGAGAGATAGGGCTGGGGGGAGGAGGGAAGGGGAGTCGCAGGGAGAGGATTATGTACAGGAGGAGCAGCAGGGTCCCCGTCAGGGAGTGAGCGGAGTGGGGAGAGGGAGAGCCAGAAGGGAGGATGGGAGTGGGGTTGCCCAAAGGCCAGGCACACTGAGAAGAGGGATAGAGGGTGCACATGGGGATAGAAGGGGGGAGGAGGGAGAGGATAGGGAGGAACCCACACCAGGGACATCCCAGGGAGGGAGCCAGGCAGCCCAGGACGAGGAGCGTATGAGGTGTCCCAATTTCAGTTTTGCAGAAAACCTCGCTCTCGTCCAGGCTGTCCTGGAGAACCATAATGCCCTCTTTGGACAAGAGAAGGGCAAAGGAGTTGCCCGGAGGCGTAAGGATGCTTGGCAGAAGGTGGTGGATGCCGTCAACGGAGTGTCCCAACAGAGGAGGAATGTTGACGGGCTTAAGAAGCGATGGAATGATTGCAAGAGGAGGGTCAAGGAGAGGATGGGCCAGGAAGCAATCTCCCAGAGGGCAACTGGAGGTGGGCCTCACTATGAGGCAGAATACAATGAGTGGCAGGAGCTCATTCGTCGGTCCCTGAGCCTCACAGCAGTCCGTGGCCTTCCAGGGGCTCGTGACTCAGGGACTGCAACATCAGCACAGCATGCTGGTGAGTAACATCCCACACACTAGTATTATATGTATTTGTGTTATAACATCCTATATTGTCACACATTCATGTACACAATGAGGATCATGGTATTTTGATTACTAACAACTAAATATACAATGATATTTAACATTAAAGGGACATGAAACACAAAGATCTTATTTCATTATTCAGATAGAGAATATACTTTTAAACAACATCCATATTTACTTCCATTATCTATATTTAATTATTATTTTGAACATCTTAGTTTATTAAATATCAATGCACCTGTGTGAGGCAATCACACGAGGCATTGATGTACAACCACCAATCAGCAGCTTCTGAGCCTATCAATAAATGCATATCATCTAAGAATATCAAGATAATGAAGCATATTAGCTACTGGAGGTAAATTACAATATTTTTTGAATTCCATGCTTGTCTAGCTGAATCATTAAATAATCAATATGTTTTGCATGTCCATTTAATGTGACTTAACACATTGAAATTCATGATCTGAGGTAGAATAGTGAAATACTAACATGTCTCAGAGTAACACAGGCCACAAGCCACATGTAGACCTTTCAGTAAATGGACACCATAGTCATCACAACCATAGTGTCACTTAAAGAACACATTTTCTCCATCACTGACATGTACACAGAACTATTGTATGAAACACATACATGTATAATTAGCATATTACAAACCCTCATATCATAAATCTCAATGTGCACAAGCATGTTATAGAGTTAGACATGAGAATGTGGATAGGCCCTAGCATGTAAATTGTCTGCCCACATGGATAGATATGTGACTGTACTAATCACTCTCATCATTTGACTCCTTCACAGAACCTCCAGTCACCAGGGTGCCTATGCCCATGAATCCCCCAACACCGGTTATAAATATATGTCCACCACAACCACCGGTACAGAGACAACAGCAGGAGTATGCCAGGCATGAGATGTCTTGGACTGCGTCCATTGAACATCCCCATATCATGCCACCTGCATTAGAGGAGGATACCTGGCAGGACCCGTGGCAGGAGGAATATTCCTATGGCTTGGAGGGGGAGCCCCACCAGCCCCAAAGGGTAGATGTATTTTCCCCCCCCCAAGCATATCAGGGAACCACAGGAGTATACCAGCAGGCTGAGTGGATGCACACCAGCGGACATTGGGACTATCGGTCCATCCCCACATCTGGACCATCATCTTCAGCTGGAAGGGCTCCACCAACTGGAATACATCGCCCTGCACCTCCACCTCATATCCCTGTTGCTGCACCTCCTGCTGAGATATCTCTTCCTGCACGTCCAGCTGCTGTTTATGTTCCGGCACCTCCATCAGAGGTTATAGTTGCTGCACCTCCATCAGAGGTTATAGTTCCGGCACCTCCATCAGAGGTTATAGTTGCTGCACCTCCATCAGAGGTTATAGTTGCTGCACCTCCAGCTGAGGTTAATGTTCCGGCACCTCCAGCTGAGGAACACGTCATTGAAAGAGAGCATATTGTCCCTGCTGATGAAGAGCCCATGGATAATTTGACATCTGCCATGGGTGATGAATATATCTCACTACAGAGGAGGCAAACTGTGACCTGTGAGACTCTAACAGAAGCATGTCAGAATATGCAGAGGGAACAACACAGGTTCCATAGAACACAACACCGTTTGCAACAGAGGTCGAATGAGCTGCAGAGGGACATGGCAGCATCGCTATCAGCTATGGTCCAAAATCAGAACCAAATGCTACGTGTAATCTCGGACATGCAAATCCAAAGTGACCAAAGATGGAGGGAACAGAATCAACTGTTGGGGTCTTTGGTGGAGCATTTCACCCAACAGCAGGACATGGCATCAAGTATCTCCTCTGTGACCAGCACTCCTAGTGTATCCACACAACCCAGGAGAGGCAGAAGACCCACACCAGGCCCCTCATCTAAGAGGCCTAAAAAAAAAAAAAATATATTCAATTTCTTTGAAAATCTTGTCCTCTGTTATTTAATATCTAATTGTCATCCACATCCATGTGAGTTGTGTTTTAGTACAGTAATATTGTTAAAACATATAATAATACCTGTGTTGAAATGGACCAAAAAGGTATTATTATAATGTTTATGACATATTCATGCTCAATAAACAACATGACATGGTTGTGTCTCAACGGTACATATAGTAATATTAACTTCTAAGATGTACATCAAGGTTTCTCACATCCAATATAAATTTACATGTTGGTATATATAACTAATAATATATTTAAAGAATGTGTGAACATAAGGTATAAATATCCATTATCCTCATTCTTAATGATAGTGAACTAAACATGAATTAACCAAATTATAAATATACAGTAATTAGGGTTGTTAAAGGGACATTAAAGCAAATTTTTTGACTTCATGATTTTGAAGGTGAAGATAATTTCTAAATTATACTATATTTTCATTCTATTATTTCTGTAGCTTCATTCTATTGATATTCTTTGCTGTAAATAATATCAATATGTGTTTGGTAGCTGATGATTAGTAGCTGTATATAGATGCCTCCTGCAATTTCTTCACTGTGTGCATTTCTATGTCTTCATTAACGTATATCTAAATTAATAATGAAAATAGGTAATTGATGTCAATTATAAGGTTTGTTATAATTTATCTTCTCTATCCTTAATCATGAAACAATATGTTTGGGTATAGTGTCCCTTTAAGGGAAGGGGTTTGGGATGTAGTACTTTCACTTACATGCAGTGGAAATCCAAACCTTTACATTCTGCAAGACATGATATATACACATGCAATGGTTGGTGAGGTACTGTCAAACATCATAATACATGTGAATGTTACGGTTTACTGTAATTATGAATAAGTTACTTACAGGTGAAGTATTCCCGGATGACATAATCCCTCACTTCATTCCCCCTCAGTGTCCCCCTGTCCACATCCTCAAGTACAGGAACCAGCTGCTGCTGCTCTGGGTCAATGTCCCCCAACAAACGTGTGTCCACAGCAATGTTGTGTAGAATACAGCAAGCATTGACAATGGAACACACTTTGTTGGGGTTATACTGTAGTGCTCCGCCTGTAACATCCAGACACCTGAACCTGGTTTTTAATAGGCCAAAGCTCCTTTCAATGACATTCCTTGTTCTTATGTGTGCCTCCTGGTACCTGAGTTGTGGCTCTGTAATGGGGTGCACCAAGGGGGTTAATAGCCATGGTCTGCAGCCGTACCCTGCGTCACCTGTCATGTAACATATGTGTTTGGATTACTACAGGTACATCATGTGCTTTAAAAAGGGTCACAACATGAATCACAGATAAAAGATACATTTCAGCAAAATATTAATGGAAGTAATCAGGATAGTTAATTAAAATTAAAAGGCCTATCTGAATAATGGAAGAGAGATTTATACTAGACTGTCCATTTATTAAGAACCTGCAATTGTGAGCAGCTTGATAATTAACTTTTATTAGATCATTTTCTCCATTCTATAGATAACTCGTGATGACAAGCATATTAGATATGCTCAATTGCCGCTGATTGGTGGCTGCACATTGAAGCCTCATATGATTGGCTCATATATGTGAATTATAATTTATAAAATAAATATATTTAAAGAATGAATAAAATGATATAAGAGTAGTGAATTATAATGCTGTTTAACATTGTATTCTCTATCTGACACATGAGATGACAATATGTGTTTAGTGTCCCTTTATTAGAAATATACAGACAGAATGAAGGTACTCACCAAGCAGCCATCCTCCCGAAAGTGTTCCATTTTCAAACATATTGAATAAGGAGGTCTGGCGCAGGATGTAGGAATCATGTGCACTCCCTGGGAAGCCTGCATACACATGTAAGAATTTCAGATTGGTATCGCAGACCATCTGGCAATTCAATGAGTGAAACCCTTTCCTGTTAATATAGAGGATTGTCTCCTCATGTGGGGCCACAATACGCACATGTGTGCAATCAATTGCCCCCATGACATTAGGAATACCCCCCAGTCGATAGAAGCCTTGTTTAAGACGGTTCCATTCCTGGGGGGTATGGGGGAAATGAATGTATCGTTGTGTCTGGTTATCTAGAGCAGTCAGAACCTCCCCTAGAATCCTGGAGAAGGTAGACTGCGCTAGGCCAGACACAAGCCCCTCTGTTGACTGGTATGAGCCAGTTGCCAGGAAGTGTACAACACACAACAGCTTCTGCATACCAGTCATAGCTCGGTTCCTATACGCTTGAGGGTCAATTTCATCCTTCAACACCTCATATAGGTTAATGAGGCTTGCAGATGTCAAGCGATATTTTTCCCTGACCTCCACTTCTGTCATCCCAAACAGGGTGACCCTAACCCTGTGTACCCTTGGTGCTCTTCCCCTCTGCTGATGCCTTCGTCTTATAGGCCCTGCTGGCCTATGGGCAGCTGCAGCAACAGCAGCATGGGGAGCACCAGGAACAGGGACAATAGCAGGAGGATCAGGGAGGGCAGCAGCAGCAGCTGGAGCAGGGACAGCTACAGCACCATGACCAGGGACCTCAGCAGCAGGGATACCATCCAAAACTGGGGCTTGTAGGGGTTCCAGCACCCCTTGTGCCCCACGACGCTGTCTC
The DNA here is from genome assembly GCF_027579735.1 of Bombina bombina. Classification (NCBI taxonomy): domain Eukaryota; kingdom Metazoa; phylum Chordata; class Amphibia; order Anura; family Bombinatoridae; genus Bombina; species Bombina bombina. The sequence goes on from NC_069500.1 coordinate 887,055,243, forward strand.
ACTCTAAATGCTATATACTGCAAGGGAAACATGGTGGCTAATGAGGGTGTGCATTTGCAGGTGTTTTAAGGTTGCAGGTGAGGGGTTGTGCTGTTTGTGATTGGTTTGACACACTTGCAGGGGCAGGAATAATAAATGCTTTTAATAGGTTAACTATTTGTGAACAAGCTGCTGCTATGTATATTGTTAGGCATGCATTTGTTAGGCCTTCTGAGAGTTACGTTGGTTTCTAAGTCAGTGCAAGGGTACCTGCGCCTTCAATTTGTGGCGAGCTGAGAATGGCGTAGATTTAGAAAAATCTGCGCGCGTAAGTCCTTACGCCGTATATAGGATAGCAAATTGCGCGTGTTTTATATGTCAGTCTATGGGCCAAAAAACTACGGGCGACGCCAGAAATCTACGCGCGTAACTTCTAGCTTACGCCGTATATAGGATACCAAATCCGCGCAATTCTTGGCGTCGCCGGATTTTGCGGGCGACGATTTTTATCGGATCGACCCCATGATATCTTTCTTAAGGACCTGACCTTTAGTAATGGGTATTGTTATGGGACCATTTTCAACGCTATGTACAGAATTAAATGAGTCACTTCTGGCTACAGACATTATTATTATATTGGTTTAGTATTTAGTTAAATGAAAATGCTAATACAATTTTTACCAATAAAAAGAGAGAAGAAAAAAAAATTATATTTTCAAAAAAAAATTAATATTAATTTTGAAATATGAAAAATTAATATTTTTATGAATTTTGAAATATGAAAAATTAATATTTTTATGAATTTTGATTTGAAATATGAAAATTAATATTTTTGATGAATTTTGAAATATGAAAAATTAATATTTTTATAACTTTTTCAAAAATTAATCTTTAACAATATTTCAAAATATCAATATCAATCTCTAAATATGAACATCAATATTTCAATCTTCAAAAAAAAAATCTTTTTATTTTCAAAATATTAATTTCAAAATATGAATTTTTTTCTCTCTTTTATAATAATTTCTATTTACTACAAATATATGATATCAATATGATAAATATTAATAAATCTCATGCAATGCCTCCATACAATATGTCAGTATATTTATAAGAATTTTCAGTAGTACTCTCCAAATAATATATCAGCCTATGGCAGGGTTATAACACAATATATTTAAATAATTATCCTTTAAAATAAACCCTCAATCAGTATGCATCTACTAGGAACCATAAAATTAATATAAATACCTGAATTATTTTATTTAGTTAATATCTATGAACATATTGAAATATATTTATAATACCAGAACATGAAACAATATTATTTGCGTTTAAAACTATTAAGATATGCTATCCTTCTTACAAAGCCAGGAAAATTTTACCTTTAAAAATCCAGCCTTATTTACAAATAGCCTTTCATTCAGTTAATACAGTGGGACTAAAATAACAGCTGCTACTATTCAGCAATACAGTTACCAATGCTAATAAACAATAGAACAATATATATATATTCAGCTGTTTAACTGCAATTTATCCTAATACAATTTTAATTCCCCACATCAGAAATTTCACAGATAAGTTACTTAACCTACAAGATACAAATTTAACACTATACAGGGCTATGACTACCAGTTTTAAAATATAATTTATTTCTTTAAGTCTGCCAAACACAGCAACAATGAATGCTTACTTTAAAAATGTTTTGCATACAAACAGGCAAGCTAAGAACTATCCAAAATGATGACACACAGTTTAAAAGTACAATGTGCTCTTTAAATCTATTTGTTACAGGGGAACTTCTGGGCGGCGACCATGTTAGGTCGCAAGACTGACTACTGCTTCAAATCACAGCACAAATCTATAGAAAATCTTCTCTCCAACATCTCATCGAAACCTACTTTTTACTGGATGATATGAAAGAGAGAAAGTCTTGTTGAATGAAGCCACTATTTTCAGATTTGATTTAAAACTCAGCTTACCGGAACATACAAGGGGTGCGGCCTACTAATTAACCCCCCGACAGGACACCTGTGTGTCTGTCATTATGTAGCAGTGGTTTTCCGTACAACACTGCAAATACTTACTTTTGTTCTAAAATACTGTGCTACTACACTATCTTTATCACAGTTTGCTTAACCTGGGCATTAAACAGTCTACTGTTCAGTAATACCGGTCCTACCATGGCGGAATCTGTGGAGGCCTGGGGAGCTAGCATCCAACAGCTTATCACTGAACACTTCCAGAGCCTTGAACATCAATTGAGTGAGGTGATAGCTTAAGTATACTTGGCAGGTAGACGATCCACATATCTCAACCGGGTACACGCCGAAGGGATGAATACAACTCCAGGCATTGCGGTCACGCAGGATATCGCCCCACCACCTATCCAAGCAGTTGAACCACCAATAGCTGCTCCGAGAATACAACCTTACCTAGCATGTGGAGAGCCGAGACCTAGAGAAGCCGTTGGCAGGGCTAAGTCTGTGATCCAGGGGAAACTGACTACGGGTTCGGTCCTCCCTAATGGTCATCAATCGTTTGGGGCACAGGCACAGATCCTAAATGGAGGCGCATCGAAATTAGTCAGGGTGTCATTGTCGGACCGGCTCAACCACAGCAGTTTCCAGATAAGTCCGGAGTGTCATACGCCACAGGCAACAGGTTTAATATTTGAGAAGCAGCCCTCAATTATGCTGACAAGCGCTTGCAATGGGGGCAACGGAGATAGAAATTCTAGAGGGATGTTTTCCTATCTAAAGGCTTTACTTGGACTTTCCGGTCCTCCAGCCCCTTGGAACACTATCTCTGTGCGTGACCTATGGTACAATAAGCATATGGTGAACATTACATTATGCTTGGGACGATCAGGTGTTGGCTAAATATTCCATGGTTACACTCTGTTTATGGGGGCTTAATGCCTAGCTCTGAATATATATTGCTTTCCTTAGTTTGTTTAAGCTTATATTATTGTTATTTATATTTTATCATGTTAGATCCATGTTAACCAAGTTTAGTCACAGTTTGTCAGTGGATATGGGGATGGCTGGCTCATTGCCCCTACTATAAATGGGGTTGTGTTGCTAGCTATCATGTTCTTATAGCATACCTTCTAAGTACAGTAAGCATCACAACTAAACCATAATGTGTCCTCCAATTATAACTTTAAAAAACAAAACAAAAAAAAAACGCACATTACTTCATAACTATTCTGCGATACCTGAGGAATACTGGGGATGTATCGCTGTGTTTACTAATAACTCTCTAAGCTCTCTCCCTGGTATAAAATGTGCTTAAGTTTATTCCATTTGTAGCTATGTGTACCGTGTTAGATCCACATGTTACTAACTATTATGCCCTCACAAAGTACTTTCTAAGTACAGCAAGTTCCACAAGTAAACTATACTATTTCTTTTCATTTTAACTTACTTAATGGTTGTGTGATGCCTGAGGAATAGTAAGGATGAACCTCAATGTTTACCAATCTCCCTGGTGTAAAGTATGCTTAAATTCTCATTGTTGTTCATGTTTTCTCAGGTTCGGTTCATGAGATCCAAGCTTAGTCACACAATAACTTACTATGTTCTCTACCTGGTATAAAGTGCTTTCCCTCGCAGGTATATATCCCAAACACTAGTTTAAACTGCTGCTTTATTTTCTGCGGCCGAGACAGTAGGGCAGGCTAGATTTGAGCTATTTGGGATAGACTAGACCTTACAACAGACTATACTTGGACTCCAGAGGGACATAATTGTATACCTTAACTGACCCCCAACAACTAGACAGTCTAGAACTATGTAGTATAATTACCTTGTATAAAAATTACTTGTTTATATTCCTTAAATTCAAAGTTGGATCAAAATAGTACTTTAGAGAATTCCTGTATCACACTAGTCTGTTCCTTCACAGTGCATATACATAGGTCCCATTTAGGCACTAATTTAGACATTCTCATACCTAGCAGCAAACTACAGTCCCTCCACAGTGTATCTTTTTTTTTTCCTCTCCTTTTTATATTTGCACAACCCAGTAGGTTTTTTAGATTAAGTAATGTGATATAACTTGTTAAGTTTATATTAAAATACAAAGGAAGAAGCATGTGATATGCTACAAGCTCTTGATTATATCATTGTAGCATAGTATGTATCTCCATTTCTTAATAGTTTGGTTGAGGGTCCAAAAGTGGCCCTACACAACAGTTTGCCTCCAGCTACTATATATGCCATTACTTTGGAGCCCAAAAGTGGCTTCTTATATTATAGGAGGTTTTAACACTACCTTACTAATGCAAAAAATAAAGAAAAAAGGTTCACCTTTTACAACCCTTCTGTAAATACATGTTCCCCATAATGTTAGGAGGTCCAAAAGCAACCTCAAGTCCTATCCAGAAGGTACTCAGTTTATTGGGTGAGTCATATCCACACTATGCATATCTATATGTTCAAGGCTTGTTTTATTGTTTTATGATGTACATTTATTGGTTTATATTGGTTGTACACCATGCAATGATTTGTCCTTGTATCATATACTGACATATATTTCTATGTATGACTTTAACTGAACCTCAATAAAATAATATAAAAAAAAATCAAAAAAAAAAATCTATTTGTTACAGCAATCTCTTAATACATTACCAAAAAGAGTACCAAATCGATATCCAATATTCCTTGATAGGAATATTTTCACGTCAGAAAATACCAATAAGTATAATTTGCAGTAAATGAGAAGAATAGATCAGCTTTGCTTGAGTAAATGGTATTTCACGCCCAACCAGTTACAAGTTTAGCTCAGCAGAAATCTGTCTTTCTCTTTCTTGCCTTAAGCTTATATGGGTTTCTCCATCATGGGTGATAATAATGGGTGGCCCTCCTTGTCCCTTCTTTTGGAATATCTGATTCGATTGGCCCTTAACGGAGCTTAGCATGTTCACCATGGCAACGCATCTTTTGAACAGTTAGATTACCTTAACTGTCCTACTGGATTTTTGCCACTTGGGGGCAGTAGACATACAACACAGCAGTATATTTAACTATCCAACATTTCTAAACATTTTAACAACTTAATTCAGTATTTCTATGAAATGGTTATTCATTTTATCATAACTTACTGCAACAACTATTCACAATATTTGTTTTGGATAAGTAATATCTTATGAATTTTCTGATCATTTTGATATGAAACATCAATATATTATACTAAAATAATTTATCCTTTTTCTGAAATTAATGGCATTTATACATCTAAAATGTTTTCAGAGTTGTGTTTAAACTTTCCAAAACATCTAGTGTATATAATCATATGACATGATTCAGATATCCCATGCAGGCATTCCATCTGAAAAATAGAAAAATTATGTTACATATAATTAAATAATGGGATTATTACAGTTTGAATCTATTTTTCAAATATCTATTAACTGTAGCAATTATTTATTTAATATAAAACGTACTATTTCAACATATATATACATATATGGGCTATTTGAATTATTTCAAACACACATGAACTATTGGCATTGTTCTTTTTCAAAATGTATTTAATTTTACTCAAAATCTAAATACAGTTGTTTTGAAATCACAATGTAAGCCATGTGCTTTCTCTGTTTTGTCCTAACCCAGACGCAATGTCTAACATTTTGTATATTTCAGTGTTAGCATTGCACAGCAGGGGCCATTTAACAGGTAGCTCTCAACAGCCATGATTTCCTTAATATGCCTGTATCTTCAGCTTTTTTTTTCCCAGACACTTCGTCTCCATACACTGCATGGGGCAGAGAGTGTTATGCAATGTTGCATACTAATGGGGGAAGAGCTGAACATGAGTTTGCACTTCCAATTAAGAGCAAATGTTACTTTTCGAATAACTTTACATGCTCAGTGGGGGAGAGTTTAAACATGATTGATCAGTTTGTCTGAAAGAAATTAATAATTTTCTACTGACCAGCCAGATCTGAATGAAATATATGTATATATACATATTTATTAACCTTAAAATATATGATTAAAATATATATTTGTAAACCTTACATATACCTTGACAAATGTCACATTCAATTGCGAAATAGTATTTCTTCTAGTCTAATACTGTGTTTTATAAATGTAAAATTTGAATGTCACATTTGAATTCAAATGTCATATTGGAATTCAAAATAGTATTTCTAGTCTACAACTGTGTTGTATAAATGTAATATTTGAATTTAAATGCTACATTCGAATTTGAATGTAACATTTGAATCCGAAAAATTATTTCTAGTCTAATACTGTGTTGTATAAATGTAATATTCAAATTTGAATATCACATTTGAATTCAAAATAGTATTTCTAGTCTACAACTGTGTTTTATAAATGTTATATTCGAATTCGAATGTGACATTCGAATGTGACATTCAAATTCGACTGCCACATTCGAATTCCAATGTCAGATTTGAAAACTGTAAATAACATTCGATAATCGAATTTTTATGAATATTCGTTCTTATCAACATTTGAGTATGTAAATCGAATTTCTACAATAACATTCATTCTAACATTCGAATTTAAATATAAACACAATCGCCCATCCCTAATTGACACCCCCGCTAGCGGCCGATTGGCCGCAAATGTGCAGGGGGCCGTAGAACTGTTTGTGCAATGATAAATGCCGACAGCATATGCTGTCGGCATTTATCGATGTGCGGTGGACATGATACGCTACAGGATGATGATTGGGTAAAAATATGAAATATGATTTAACCATTTAATATATTGCATCAAAATATTATTGTCAATATAATGCATCAAAAAATATTGTCACTATAATATATCATCAGATTGTCGATATATTACATCAAAACAATTAGTTAATCAGTCAGGGAGACTAATACTAACCAAAGGGTAATATAGGACTGGGATATTTCAGCTATATTATAACATAGAATTAGCAGTCATAAAATCGGTTGATACTAGTTAATGGTTTACCCAAATATCAGAGCCAGTACAAAGGTAAATCTAATCAGTCATCACCCATATGTCAGCCTTATAAGATGGCACATCGGCATCAATCATACAACCAGAAAAGATAGATCACAAACAGAATGCTACAAAGCATGCATAAAATGTATGCATACAATATACAAACAACCACACAGTCCAAAAGTCCCGTAGTTGTCATAGTTATGTTCATCCTTTTAAATTAATGATTTGAAGTATTAAGTCCCCCTGGATGTATAGTCGCCAATCGGAAGATCTATTGGGCCTCCTTTTTTTAGTAATAATGTATTCTGATCTCCTCCCTAATTGAGTTTAGAGATATCAATAATAATTGTTTGTAAGGAAGAAATTGAGTGTCCTTGTAGACAAAAGTGATGGGACACTGGTTGTTCTTATTGGCCCGACTGAAGGGCCTGGCATATGGTTGACCAATGGTTAGCCATTCTTTTACGTAGTTTCCCACTCTTTGTCCACGTAATACTTGAAACATGGGCAGATGATAAGGTACATGTAACATCATAACGAATCCAGTATCATTGGTTAGCATGTTCATGGTGAAAGATTTTAGTAGGAATTATGTTGTTACAAGTTGAGCTGAAGAAGAATATTAGCTCCCTGAAACTTAAATAAAATTGCTTGGCACCTTTACAAAAGCCTGTGAGTGCATCCTTGGGAGGTTTATATTGAGTCGCTGCAGCACCCAGGTTGTTTATATATAAAATTATATTAATCTATATCTACATTTTTACTTTGTTTCTGATAAATGTCTCATACAGAGGAAAATATTGTTAATCAGTCAGAAATATCTGCTCATAATTTGCAGAATTCCCTCCCATCTTTATTGTCAGATATGGAATGCGGAAATAGCCAATACGATGGCTTTGCCTAATCCTGACCAACAGGTACATAAAAAATGTTCTTCAAAACAAAAAAATATTTCTCCAACATAGGTGTGTCCGGTCCACGGCGTCATCCTTACTTGTGGGATATTCTCTTCCCCAACAGGAAATGGCAAAGAGCCCAGCAAAGCTGGTCACATGATCCCTCCTAGGCTCCGCCTACCCCAGTCATTCTCTTTGCCGTTGCACCGGCAACATCTCCACGGAGATGGTTAAGAGTTTTTTGGTGTTTAAATGTAGTTTTTATTCTTCAATCAAGTGTTTGTTATTTTAAAATAGTGCTGGTATGTACTATTTACTCTGAAACAGAAAAGAGATGAAGATTTCTGTTTGTAAGAGGAAGATGATTTTAGCAAACGTTACTAAAATCGATTGCTGTTTCCACACAGGACTGTTGAGATGAAGTAACTTCAGTTGGGGGAAGCAGTGGCAGACTTTTCTGCCTGAGGTATGACTGGCCACATTTCTAACAAGACTTTGTAATGCTGGAAGGCTGTCATTTTCCCTATGGGGACCGGTAAGCCATTTTCTTAGATTAAGTAAAAGAATAAAGGGCTTTATAAAGGCTTAAAAAACTGGTAGACATTTTTCTGGGCTAAAACGATTACTTTGCTAAGCATATTTGGCAGATTATAACTCTTTATAGTTATTATAATCTTGGGGATTGTTGTTAAAAAACGGCAGGCACTGTATGGACACCTTTTTCAGATGGGGGCCTTCTCTAGTCATAGGCAGAGCCTCATTTTCGCGCCACTAATGCGCAGTTGTTTTTTGGAAAGCAAGGCATGCAGATGCATGTGTGAGGAGCTAAGAACCACTGAAAAAGCTTATAGAAGGCGTCATTTGGTATCGTATTCCCCTCTGGGTTTGGTTGGGTCTCAGCAAAGCAGATACCTGGGACTGTATAGGGGTTAAATGTAAAAACGGCTCCGGTTCCGTTATTTTAAGGGTTAAAGCTTTCAAATTTGGTGTGCAATACTTTTAAGGCTTTAAGACACTGTGGTGAAATTTTGGTGAATTTTGAATATTTCCTTCATGCTTTTTCGCATATTCAGTAATAAAGTGTGTTCTGTTTAAAATTTAAAGTGACAGTAACGGTTTTATTTTAAAACGTTTTTTGTGCTTTGTTGACAAGTTTAAGCCTGTTTAACATGTCTGAACCATCAGATAAGCGATGTTCTATATGTATGAAAGCCAATGTGTCTCCCCATTTAAATATATGTGATAATTGTGACATAGTGTCCAAACAAAGTAGGGACAATGATGCCACAGATAATAATATTGCCCAAGATGATTCTTCAAATGAGGGGAGTAAGCATGGTACTGCATCATCCCCTTCTGTGTCTACACCAGTTTTGCCCACACAAGAGGCCCCTAGTACATCTAGTGCGCCAATACTTATTACCATGCAACAATTAACGGCTGTTATGGATAATTCTATTGCAAATATTTTATCTAAAATGCCTACTTATCAGAGAAAGCGCGATTGCTCTGTTTTAAACACTGAAGAGCAAGAGGACGCTGATGATAACGTTTCTGACATACCCTCACACCAATCTGAAGGGGCCAGGAGGGAGGTTTTGTCTGAGGGAGAAATTTCAGATTCAGGAAAAATTTCTCAACAAGCTGAACCTGATGTTGTAACATTTAAATTTAAATTAGAACATCTCCGCGCACTGCTTAAGGAGGTATTATCTACTCTGGATGATTGTGACAATTTGGTCATTCCAGAGAAATTATGTAAGATGGACAAGTTCCTAGAGGTTCCGGTGCCCCCCGATGCTTTTCCTATACCCAAGCGGGTGGCGGACATAGTACATAAGGAATGGGAAAGGCCCGGCATACCTTTTGTTCCTCCCCCTATATTTAAGAAATTATTTCCTATAGTCAACCCCAGAAAGGACTTATGGCAGACAGTCCCTAAGGTCGAGGGGGCGGTCTCTACTCTAAACAAACGCACTACTATTCCCATAGAGGATAGTTGTGCTTTCAAAGATCCTATGGATAAAAAATTAGAGGGTTTGCTTAAAAAGATGTTTGTTCAGCAAGGTTACCTTCTACAACCAATTTCATGCATTGTTCCTGTCACTACGGCAGCGTGTTTCTGGTTCGAAGAACTAGAAAAGTCGCTCAATAAAGAATCTTCGTATGAGGAGGTTATGGACAGAGTTCAAGCACTTAAATTGGCTAACTCTTTTATTCTAGATGCCGCTTTGCAATTAGCTAGATTAGCGGCGAAAAATTCAGGGTTTGCTATCGTGGCGCGCAGAGCGCTTTGGCTAAAGTCTTGGTCAGCGGATGTGTCTTCCAAGACAAAATTGCTTAACATCCCTTTCAAGGGTAAAACACTGTTTGGTCCTGATTTGAAAGAGATTATTTCAGACATCACCGGGGGAAAGGGCCACGCCCTTCCTCAGGATAGGTCTTTTAAGGCTAAAAATAAGCCTAATTTTCGTCCCTTTCGCAGAAACGGACCAGCCTCTACTTCTACATCCTCTAAGCAAGAGGGTAATACTTCTCAACCCAAACCAGCCTGGAGACCGATGCAAGGCTGGAACAAGGGTAAGCAGGCCAAGAAGCCTGCAACTGCTACCAAAACAGCATGAAGGGATGGCCCCCGATCCGGGACCGGATCTGGTGGGGGGCAGACTTTCTCTCTTTGCTCAGGCCTGGGCAAGAGATGTTCAGGATCCTTGGGCACTAGAGATAGTTTCTCAAGGTTATCTCCTGGAATTCAAGGAACTACCCCCAAGGGGAAGGTTCCACAGGTCTCAATTATCTTCAAACCAAATAAAAAGACAGGCATTCTTACATTGTGTAGAAGACCTGTTAAAGATGGGAGTAATTCATCCAGTTCCAATAGGAGAACAAGGGATGGGGTTTTACTCCAACCTGTTCATAGTTCCCAAAAAAGAGGGAACATTCAGACCAATTTTAGATCTCAAGATCCTAAACAAATTTCTCAGGGTTCCATCGTTCAAAATGGAAACCATTCGAACGATCCTTCCTACCATCCAGGAAGGTCAATTTATGACCACGGTGGATTTAAAGGATGCGTACCTACATATTCCTATCCACAAGGAACATCATCAGTTCCTAAGGTTCGCTTTTCTGGACAAGCATTACCAGTTTGTGGCACTTCCATTCGGATTAGCCACTGCTCCGAGAATTTTCACAAAGGTACTAGGGTCCCTTCTAGCGGTTCTAAGACCAAGGGGCATTGCAGTAGTACCGTACTTGGACGACATCCTGATTCAAGCGTCGTCTCTGTCAAAAGCAAAGGCTCATACGGACATCGTCCTAGCCTTTCTCAGATCTCACGGATGGAAAGTGAACATAGAAAAAAGTTCTCTTTCCCCGTCAACAAGAGTTCCCTTCTTGGGAACAATAATAGACTCCTTAGAAATGAGGATTTTTCTGACAGAGGTCAGAAAATCAAAACTTCTAAGCTCTTGTCAAGTACTTCATTCTGTTCTTCGTCCTTCCATAGCGCAGTGCATGGAAGTAATAGGATTGATGGTTGCAGCAATGGATATAGTTCCTTTTGCACGAATTCATCTAAGACCATTACAACTGTGCATGCTCAGACAGTGGAATGGGGATTATACAGACTTGTCTCCGACGATTCAAGTAGATCAAAGGACCAGAGATTCACTCCGTTGGTGGCTGATCCTGGACAACCTGTCACAGGGAATGAGCTTCCGCAGACCAGAGTGGGTCATTGTCACGACCGACGCCAGTCTGGTGGGCTGGGGCGCGGTCTGGGAACCCCTGAAAGCTCAGGGTCTATGGTCTCGGGAAGAATCTCTTCTCCCGATAAACATTCTGGAACTGAGAGCGATATTCAATGCTCTCAAAGCTTGGCCTCATCTAGCAAAGGCCAAATTCATAAGGTTTCAATCAGACAACATGACGACAGTTGCATATATCATCCATCAGGGGGGAACAAGGAGTTCCCTGGCGATGGAGGAAGTGACCAAGATAATTCAATGGGCGGAGGATCACTCCTGCCACTTGTCTGCAATCCACATCCCAGGAGTGGAAAATTGGGAAGCGGATTTTCTGAGTCGTCAGACATTCCATCCGAGGGAGTGGGAACTCCATCCGGAAATCTTTGCCCAAATAACTCGATTATGGGGCATTCCAGACATGGATCTGATGGCCTCACATCAGAACTTCAAAGTTCCTTGTTACGGGTCCAGATCCAGGGATCCCAAGGCGACTCTAGTAGATGCACTAGTAGCACCTTGGACCTTCAACCTAGCTTATGTATTCCCACCGTTTCCTCTCATTCCCAGGCTGGTAGCCAGGATCATTCAGGAGAGGGCTTCGGTGATCTTGATAGCTCCTGCGTGGCCACGCAGGACTTGGTATGCAGACCTGGTGAATATGTCATCGGCTCCACCATGGAAGCTACCTTTGAGACAGGACCTTCTTGTTCAAGGTCCATTCGAACATCCGAATCTGGTTTCCCTCCAACTGACTGCTTGGAGATTGAACGCTTGATTTTATCAAAGCGTGGGTTTTCAGATTCTGTAATAGATACTCTGATTCAGGCTAGAAAGCTTGTAACTAGAAAAATTTACCATAAGATATGGAAAAAATATATCTGTTGGTGTGAATCTAAAGGATTCCCATGGAACAAGATAAAAATTCCTAAGATTCTATCCTTTCTACAAGAAGGTTTGGAGAAAGGATTATCTGCAAGTTCTCTGAAGGGACAGATCTCTGCATTATCTGTTTTACTTCACAAAAGGCTGGCAGCGGTGCCAGACGTTCAAGCGTTTGTTCAGGCTCTGGTTAGAATCAAGCCTGTTTACAGACCTTTGACTCCTCCCTGGAGTCTTAATCTAGTTCTTTCAGTTCTTCAAGGGGTTCCGTTTGAACCCTTACATTCCGTAGATATTAAGTTATTATCTTGGAAAGTTTAGTTTTTGGTTGCAATTTCTTCTGCTAGAAGAGTTTCTGAGTTATCTGCTCTGCAGTGTTCTCCGCCCTATCTGGTGTTCCATGCAGATAAGGTGGTTTTGCGTACTAAGCCTGGTTTTCTTCCGAAAGTTGTTTCCAACAAGAATATTAACCAGGAGATAGTTGTACCTTCTTTGTGTCCGAATCCAGTTTCAAAGAAGGAACGTTTGTTACACAATTTGGATGTAGTCCGTGCTCTAAAATTCTATTTAGAGGCCACTAAATATTTCAGACAAACATCTTCTTTGTTTGTTGTTTATTCTGGTAAAAGGAGAGGTCAAAAAGCAACTTCTACCTCTCTTTCTTTTTGGCTTAAAAGCATTATCCGATTGGCTTATGAGACTGCCGGACGGCAGCCTCCTGAAAGAATCACAGCTCATTCCACTAGGGCTGTGGCTTCCACATGGGCCTTCAAGAACGAGGCTTCTGTTGATCAGATATGTAAGGCAGCGACTTGGTCTTCACTGCACACTTTTGCCAAATTTTACAAATTTGATACTTTTGCTTCTTCGGAGGCTATTTTTGGGAGAAAGGTTTTGCAAGCCATGGTGCCTTCCATTTAGGTGACCTGATTTGCTCCCTCCCTTCATCCGTGTCCTAAAGCTTTGGTATTGGTTCCCACAAGTAAGGATGACGCCGTGGACCGGACACACCTATGTTGGAGAAAACAGAATTTATGTTTACCTGATAAATTACTTTCTCCAACGGTGTGTCCGGTCCACGGCCCGCCCTGGTTTTTTTATCAGGTCTGTTGAATTATTTTTTCTAACTACAGTCACTACAGTATCATATGGTTTCTCCTATGCATATTTCCTCCTGTACGTTGGTCGAATGACTGGGGTAGGCGGAGCCTAGGAGGGATCATGTGATCAGCTTTGCTGGGCTCTTTGCCATTTCCTGTTGGGGAAGAGAATATCCCACAAGTAAGGATGACGCCGTGGACCGGACACACCGTTGGAGAAAGTAATTTATCAGGTAAACATAAATTCTGTTTTCTGAGCCCTCTCCCTTATATAAAGGGAAATTTAATGTAAATCAGGTAGTCTGCATAAGCCAGGCAACATACCTATGAGGCTGCAGAAGTTCTCAGGCAACCAAATTCCTGTAAATTTAGATTTGCATAAATCAGTTTCTGAATACAAAAAAATCTTCCATGTTTTCTCATAAAATAATGGGACACTCAGGTCAAATTAAATTTTCATTATTCAGATACAGCATGTAATTTTAAACAACTTTCCAATTTACTTCCATTAAAAAAAATGTGCGCAGTCTTTTATATTTACACTTTTTGAGTCACCAGCTCCTACTGAGCATGTGCAAGAATTCACAGACTATACGTATATGCATTTGTGATTGGCTGATTGCTATCACATGGTACAGGGGGAGTGGAAATATACATAACTTTGAAATTTGTTAGAAAAAAATCTACTTCTATTTTGAAATTCAGAGTAAATGCTATGCTTGTATTGTCTTGTTATCTTGCATTTGTTGATTATGCAAATCTACTGTTTACTGTTCCTTTCATATTACTTTAAATTCCCCTTATTACTTCTCAGAATATTATTTTTCTGATAAACCTGCAAATAATTCTGACATTTCTTCCTCTTATGACTCTGATTATGACGAGTTTCTAAAATGTTAGAGACGAAAGACAGCTCATTCCTTTTAGGGCTACTAAAATCCTAATCGCAAAGCTTTCCTTGGTAAGACCATTTTCAAAACAGATGATTTAAAGCATTTATTAAGTTTAATTTATTAACATTTATTTAAGTTTATTGTCATGTTTGTATACTCCTCAAAGCTATTTACCACAAAATACCTATCTCACCCTTTTTTCCTTTTGAATATTAGTATGGTTATTTTATTTTTACAAAGTCCCCCCGCCCCATAATCTTCTATCTCTCAAACAATTAACTACTATGGGCCAGATTACAAGAGCCATGCTAAATACTATTTTTTTTTTACATTTTAAAGTAATAAGATAGCACTAGAGCGAAACGCAATGTGCGCTAACTTAAGGACTTTGGATATCACAACCGCTTTAACTTCTTCACCCCATAGACTTCAATAGTGCACCCATTAAAAAAAAACTAACACTTATTGATTGTGCTCTAACCCGAATATACTTCTTAATATATTTCACATTCCAATGTTCCTCACATAGAAGAACATTTTCTTTTTTTTTTAAAAAAAATATATATATATATATCATCTATTTAAAAATTCAAAGAACATTTTTCTTCCACGTGAAGAACATTGGAATGTGAAGTATTTACAGTAAAAACCACAGTAAAACATAATTAAAAAATATTAAAATTGAATAAATATTATTTCTATGTTTAAAGGTATTTGGGAGGGGCATGTGTGTATGTATATATATATATATATATATATATATATATACAGGGAGTGCAGAATTATTAGGCAAATGAGTATTTTGACCACATCATCCTCTTTATGCATGTTGTCTTACTCCAAGCTGTATAGGCTCGAAAGCCTACTACCAATTAAGCATAGTAGGTGATGTGCATCTCTGTAATGAGAAGGGGTGTGGTCTAATGACATCAACACCCTATATCAGGTGTGCATAATTATTAGGCAACTTCCTTTCCTTTGGCAAAATGGGTCAAAAGAAGGACTTGACAGGCTCAGAAAAGTCAAAAATAGTGAGATATCTTGCAGAGGGATGCAGCACTCTTAAAATTGCAAAGCTTCTGAAGCGTGATCATCGAACAATCAAGCGTTTCATTCAAAATAGTCAACAGGGTCGCAAGAAGTGTGTAGAAAAAACAAGGCGCAAAATAACTGCTCATGAACTGAGAAAAGTCAAGCGTGCAGCTGCCAAGATGCCACTTGCCACCAGTTTGGCCATATTTCAGAGCTGCAACATCACTGGAGTGCCCAAAAGCACAAGGTGTGCAATACTCAGAGACATGGCCAAGGTAAGAAAGGCTGAAAGACGACCACCACTGAACAAGACACACAAGCTGAAACGTCAAGACTGGGCCAAGAAATATCTCAAGACTGATTTTTCTAAGGTTTTATGGACTGATGAAATGAGAGTGAGTCTTGATGGGCCAGATGGATGGGCCCGTGGCTGGATCGGTAAAGGGCAGAGAGCTCCAGTCCGACTCAGATGCCAGCAAGGTGGAGGTGGAGTACTGGTTTGGGCTGGTATCATCAAAGATGAGCTTGTGGGGCCTTTTCGGGTTGAGGATGGAGTCAAGCTCAACTCCCAGTCCTACTGCCAGTTTCTGGAAGACACCTTCTTCAAGCAGTGGTACAGGAAGAAGTCTGCATCCTTCAAGAAAAACATGATTTTCATGCAGGACAATGCTCCATCACACACATCCAAGTACTCCACAGCGTGGCTGGCAAGAAAGGGTATAAAAGAAGAAAATCTAATGACATGGCCTCCTTGTTCACCTGATCTGAACCCCATTGAGAACCTGTGGTCCATCATCAAATGTGAGATTTACAAGGAGGGAAAACAGTACATCTCTCTGAACAGTTTCTGGGAGGCTGTGGTTGCTGCTGCACGCAATGTTGATGGTGAACAGATCAAAACACTGACAGAATCCATGGATGGCAGGCTTTTGAGTGTCCTTGCAAAGAAAGGTGGCTATATTGGTCACTGATTTGTTTTTGTTTTGTTTTTGAATGTCAGAAATGTATATTTGTGAATGTTGAGATGTTATATTGGTTTCACTGGTAAAAATAAAGAATTGAAATGGGTATATATTTGTTTTTTGTTAAGTTGCCTAATAATTATGCACAGTAATAGTCACCTGCACACACAGATATCCCCCTAAAATAGCTATAACTAAAAACAAACTAAAAACTACTTCCAAAACTATTCAGCTTTGATATTAATGAGTTTTTTGGGTTCATTGAGAACATGGTTGTTGTTCAATAATAAAATTAATCCTCAAAAATACAACTTGCCTAATAATTCTGCACTCCCTGTATATATGTGTTCATATATGTTTATATGTATGTATTTACATAAATACAAATATATTTTTATATATATATATATATATATATATACACACACACATATTTTTTTTATATATATATATATATATATATACACACACACACACATTTGAGATATATATATATATATATATATATATATATATATATATATATATATATATATATATATATATATATATATACACATAGATCGTTCTTTCCAGTCAAACACCTTGTCATATACCATATATCTTTCAACCCTTATACTTTTTTTTTATTTTAATAATTATATGAATCATTTTTATCACATTTTTTTTAAAGTAGTGTTTGGTGCAACTTTTGTTTATGATTTAAACTTTATGCTAAGTCTTCACTCATGCTTACCGCTGAGCGTAAATTTTGTTTGAACTCAACCGCCCCTGTTTACTTTCAACTTCTACAAAGTCCAAGAAGCAGGCGCACCATATAGATTATCTTTTATTAGGTTAGTACAACAGTATAAAGATGCAACATTTCGAACCACACAGGTTCTTAATCATGCATGATTAAGAACCTGTGTGGTTCGAAACGTTGCATTTTTATACTTTTGTACTAACCTAATAAAAGATAATCTATATGGTGTGGCTGCTTCTTGGACTTTGTACTCATTTTGAGGGTTTAGAGTGTGAACCCTGCAGCAAGCACATTCCTGAGTTAGCACAGTTGCGATATTGCTAATCACAACCCACGCTAATTTGTAATCTAGCTATAAATTGGCCACTGTTCGTTGTTTCCTTTCTTTTAAAAGTGTTTGTGATGTATTGTTAACTGTTTAAAGGAATATGTCATGAGCGCTTCCGTTCATCGCCGTGTCGCCGCGGCTCCCGGAACTCCTCTGTGTCTCTGACGTCATGTTGCTTAGCAACATGACGCTTTCTCTCACACCCCTCTGATGACGGTTACGCTCTGCCCTTTAAATCTCGGCGGGAGATCTGAATCTGGGCCCGTTTGTTGTATCCCTGAATTGTGAGTACCATATCAGTTTTGTTCTTCTGTGTACCGACTTCTGCCTGCCTGACCAAGCCTCTTGCCTAATCCCTACTTGCTGCTATTTGGACATTGACTTCTGCCTGCCTGACCTTGCCTGTAGCTATTACCCTTTTGCTGATACTTTGATGCCGACTTCTGCTTGTCTGACCCTGTCTTTTGCCTATACCTTTTGCTGATATTTGGATGCCGACTTCTGCCTGCCTGACCTTGCTTTGGCCTTTACCTTTAAACCTATTCTTTGTTAAACAACACCTGCTTAAAAGGGACATTTACTTTTACAAGCTGCAAAAGAGAACTTTGCCTTTCTGTTTGTTATACACCTGCTTAAAAGGGACATTTACTTTTACAAGCTGCAAAAGAGAACTTTGCCTTTCTGTTTGTTATACACCTGCTTAAAAGGGACATTTACTTTTACAAGCTGCAAAAGAGAACTTTGCCTTTCTGTTTGTTATACACCTGCTTAAAAGGGACATTTACTTTTACAAGCTGCAAAAGAGAACTTTGCCTTTCTGTTTGTTATAAACCTGCTTAAAGGGACATTATACTTTTACAAGCTGCAAAAGAGAACTTTTCCTTTGTTTTACTAGCCTGCTAAAGAGGACCTTTTCCAGAAGCTTCAAGGAAGAGCATTTCCTTTTTGTTCTTTGTACTACTTAAAGGGACGTTTTATCTTTAGTGGCTTTCCTGCATTCTGGAACAATATTCATTTTGTTATCTTCTAATCTGCTTCCTGAGTGGGTCACGTCCTGGATATTTCTCAGTGTGCTAGCGTGTGCTTTCAATTCACGCTAGCAGTTGGGTTACATCCCGGATTGATTCCTGAGCGGCTGACATTACAAACGGGCCATAAAAATGGACCCCACTGAATTATCTATGGCCGTGGCTCACCAGGGACAGCTCTTGGGTTCTCATGCCACTCACTTGCAGTCTCTGGACACTAAACTTGATCAAATTACTGCTCTATTACAAAATTTGGTTGCTACCGCACCTCCCAATCCTAATCCCAATCCAAATCCGATTGAGGCATTACCTCCTCCGATTCCTAACAATCAGTCTCAGGTACAACTAAGTCCCAGGATTCCTCTTCCGGATAAATATGATGGGAATCCTGAAGAATGTAGAGGCTTTTTGAATCAATGCCGTCTTCATTTCTGAAATAGCCCTACTCTCTTTGCTACTGCCTCTTCTAGAATCACGTTTCTTATTTCCTTAATGAAAGGAAAAGCCTTGGCTTGGGTGTCACCTTTGCTAGAAAAGAATGATCCTATACTGTTGGATGTTGATACATTTCTATCTACATTCTCAAACGTATTCGATAAACCTGGAAGGTCATCCGCTGCTGAAGCAACTCTCCTGGATTTACGTCAAGGAAATCAACCAGTCTCTCAATATGCAATTGAGTTCCGCACCCTTGCCTCTGAAACCACTTGGAATCAGGGAGCACTCAGAGCCGCTTTCCGTAAAGGACTTTCTGAGCGTCTCAAGGATGAATTGGTGTATCGTGAACTTCCAGAGTCCTTAGAAGCCTTAATAAATCTCTGTATCAGTCTCGACGCCAGGTTTCGTGAACGCCAACAAGAAAAAGATAGAACACAGAGGACTTCCACTCGAACTCCTTTTCGTTTAGCTCCTCGTTTTTCTAATCCAGTCACTCCAGCCTCTCCTACTACTGATCAGGCTGAACCCATGGAAGTAGGAAGTATAAAATTAACTGAGACTGAACGCTTAAGAAGACGGACTCTTGGCTTATGTCTGTACTGTGGCCTTAAAGGACATTTATTAAGGGATTGTCCTACTAGGCCAGTAAAAGCCAGGGCTTAACTCTAGTCCAGGGAACTGAGTTAAGCCAAAATAGTGATCATTCCCTATACAAGAAACTCTTTGTTCCAGTAACTCTTCTAATTGGACATAAGAAGATCTATACCCAAGCTCTAATTGATTCTGGTGCTGGAGGTGTGTTCATTGACTCTACATTTGTTTCTACTCATTCTATACCCTTACTAAAGAAGGAGTATTCCATTTCAGTCTCTACGGTCAGTGGAGATCCTTTGGGTTCTGGATACATTCAGTTTTCTACTCAACCCTTAATCCTCACCGTAGGAATACTTCATTCTGAGACAATTTGTTTCGATGTCATTTCCACTCCGCAATTTCCCATTATCTTGGGATTACCCTGGCTCCAGATTCACAATCCCATTTTTTCTTGGACTTTCGGTGAACTCACTTCCTGGGGATCTACATGCCAGACTAAATGTCTTCAAAAGATTACTAAGTTACCACTCACTATTGCTCTCACAGTTGAAACTCCGGAATCCTTACCTATGCATTACCATGACTTTGTGGATGTCTTCTCCAAAAAAGAAGCAGAACGTCTTCCTCCTCATCGCCCTTTTGATTGTCCCATTGACCTCCTTCCTGGGGCTGCCTATCCTCGAGGCAAGACATATCCACTTTCTAAACCAGAAAACATGGCTCTGGAAGAATATATAAAAGACAATCTGGCTAGAGGATTTATTCGACCCTCCTCTTCCCCTGTAGGGGCTGGTTTCTTTTTTGTGGGAAAAAAGGATGGCGGATTAAGACCCTGTATTGATTATCGTGGATTGAATCAGATTACCATCAAGAACAGTTATCCTCTGCCCCTTATTCCTGAACTTTTTACTTATCTTCAGGGAGCCACCATTTTCACCAAACTCGACCTACGTGGTGCATACAACTTGATCCGTATACGCAAAGGAGATGAGTGGAAGACTGCCTTTAACACTCGATTTGGGCATTATGAATATTTGGTCATGCCCTTCGGGCTATGCAATGCTCCGGCGGTTTTCCAGCATTTTGTAAATGAGATCTTTCGTGATTTTTTGAATATTTTTGTTATCATATATCTGGACGACATCTTAATTTTTTCTCAGAACCACCAAGATCATGTGCACCACGTCAAGAAAGTACTTCAACGTCTAAGAGAATTCCATCTGTTTGCTAAACTGGAGAAATGTTCTTTCCATCAAAAATCCATACCCTTTCTGGGTTATGTAATATCGGCATCTGGATTCGAAATGGACCCTACTAAACTTTCTGCCATTTTGGATTGGCCTAGACCTGATTCTTTGAAGGCTTTACAACGTTTCCTAGGCTTCGCCAATTATTACAGAAAGTTCATCAAGAATTTTGCTACTATTACTTCTCCTCTTACTTCTCTCACAAGAAAAGGACAAAACTGTAAAGTATGGCCGTCTGAGGCTATAGAAGCTTTTGAATCTCTCAAAGAAGCTTTTTCCTCAGCTCCTATCCTTCGTCATCCAAATCCTGAGTTTCAATTTATTCTGGAGGTGGATGCTTCCTCTGTTGCTGCTGGAGCGGTTCTGTCTCAACGAATACCAGAGACTGGAAGGATTCATCCTGTTGCTTTTTTCTCTAAAAAATTCACTCCTTCCGAATTTAACTATGACGTAGGGAATAAAGAGTTGCTTGCCATCAAGATGGCATTGGATGAATGGAGACATTGGCTGGAAGGTACTTCTTTGCCATTTACTATACTTACTGATCATAAGAACCTTCTGTATCTCCAAACAGCCAAACGACTAAATTCCAGGCAAGCACGCTGGTCCTTATTCTTCTCTCGGTTTCACTATAATTTGTCTTACATACCTGGATCAAAAAATATTAAAGCAGACGCACTTTCCAGACAATTTCAAGATACCCCAGTTCCTGAGTCTGGTACCATTCTCCAACCTCATGAAGTCATTGCCCAGTTAACAACTTCTTGGTTACAAGAATTACAGTCCGCTCAAGAGCATCTTCCTTTGTCCTGTAAACCTCCCAATGGTTTACTCTTTGTTCCTGAACGCCTTCGTTCCAAGATTTTATTTTGGGCTCATGATAGTCCCCTTTCTGGACATCCTGGCATCAGTATTACCACTCGAAACCTCAAACAACATGTCTGGTGGCCTACACTCTCTCAAGATGTGAAGGATTACGTCTCAGTATGCACACAATGTGCCATGAACAAAACCCCACGCCAACTTCCTTCAGGATTACTCCAACCATTGCCTATACCTCACCAGCCTTGGACTCATGTATCCATGGACTTTATTACCGATCTTCCCTTGTCCACTGGGAACAATACTATCTGGGTGGTGGTCGACAGGTTCACTAAGACGGCTCATTTTGTACCCTTGCCAGGATTACCATCTGCCAAAAGACTCTCTGAACTTTTTATTCTTCATATTGTAAGAATCCATGGATTTCCTCTAGATATTGTTTCTGATAGAGGGGTACAATTCGTTTCTCGATTTTGGAGGTCACTTTGTAAACATTTTGGTACTACTATATCTCTCTCTACTTCTCACCACCCACAATCGAATGGTCAGACTGAAAGAGTAAACCAGTGTCTTGAAACATATCTTAGACATTATGTGGATCATTATCATTCAAACTGGACTTCTTACCTTCCTTTGGCTGAATTGGCCCATAATGCCCGGTACAATTCCTCCCTTCAGACTTCTCCTTTTCATGCAGCTTATGGATATCAGCCTAGGACATTCCCTTTGCATACTTCCTCCACAGTGAATCCTGCTTCTGATCTTACAGCCCGAAGATTAACTCGACATTGGCAGAAGATACATCGTATTCTTTCTGTAACTTCTAGACGTTACAAGTTCTTTTCGGATCTTCGACGGAAAAAGGCTCCCAAATATCGCCCTGGTGATAAAGTTTGGATTTCCTCTCGATTTCTTCGCCTGAAACAACCTTCTAACAAATTGGGACCACGATATGTGGGTCCTTTCCGAATACTGGGTCAGGTATGTTCCACTGCTTATCGGGTAGCTTTACCCAAGTCTCTCAAAGTCCATCCGGTATTTCATGTTTCTCTTTTAAAACCTGTGATGTTTAACAGGTATTCTAAGCCTTTTTCTAAACCTCCACCGTTATTGGTGCATGGACATCCTGAGTTTGAGATCAGCCATATTCTAGATTCCAAATTGCGGGGCAAGAAATTGTATTATCTCATTCATTGGAAGGGTTATCCAGTCACGGAACGTTCTTGGGAACCTGCTCATCAAGTAAATGCTCCTATATTGGTCAAGTCCTTCCACAAGACACATCCTGATAGACCTGGTCCTGTCCCCCGGAGGGGTCCTTGAGGAGGGGGTGCTGTCATGAGCGCTTCCGTTCATCGCCGTGTCGCCGCGGCTCCCGGAACTCCTCTGTGTCTCTGACGTCATGTTGCTTAGCAACATGACGCTTTCTCTCACACCCCTCTGATGACGGTTACGCTCTGCCCTTTAAATCTCGGCGGGAGATCTGAATCTGGGCCCGTTTGTTGTATCCCTGAATTGTGAGTACCATATCAGTTTTGTTCTTCTGTGTACCGACTTCTGCCTGCCTGACCAAGCCTCTTGCCTAATCCCTACTTGCTGCTATTTGGACATTGACTTCTGCCTGCCTGACCTTGCCTGTAGCTATTACCCTTTTGCTGATACTTTGATGCCGACTTCTGCTTGTCTGACCCTGTCTTTTGCCTATACCTTTTGCTGATATTTGGATGCCGACTTCTGCCTGCCTGACCTTGCTTTGGCCTTTACCTTTAAACCTATTCTTTGTTAAACAACACCTGCTTAAAAGGGACATTTACTTTTACAAGCTGCAAAAGAGAACTTTGCCTTTCTGTTTGTTATACACCTGCTTAAAAGGGACATTTACTTTTACAAGCTGCAAAAGAGAACTTTGCCTTTCTGTTTGTTATACACCTGCTTAAAAGGGACATTTACTTTTACAAGCTGCAAAAGAGAACTTTGCCTTTCTGTTTGTTATACACCTGCTTAAAAGGGACATTTACTTTTACAAGCTGCAAAAGAGAACTTTGCCTTTCTGTTTGTTATAAACCTGCTTAAAGGGACATTATACTTTTACAAGCTGCAAAAGAGAACTTTTCCTTTGTTTTACTAGCCTGCTAAAGAGGACCTTTTCCAGAAGCTTCAAGGAAGAGCATTTCCTTTTTGTTCTTTGTACTACTTAAAGGGACGTTTTATCTTTAGTGGCTTTCCTGCATTCTGGAACAATATTCATTTTGTTATCTTCTAATCTGCTTCCTGAGTGGGTCACGTCCTGGATATTTCTCAGTGTGCTAGCGTGTGCTTTCAATTCACGCTAGCAGTTGGGTTACATCCCGGATTGATTCCTGAGCGGCTGACAGAATATGAACGTTAAACCAATAATATCAGATCTAAACAAATGCTGATTTATTTTGTTCCTCCTCATAAACCTGTCTTGTCTACTACCATAGCTACATGGGTCAAATGGATCATATCTGAAGCTCGAGTAGATATCAGTTTTACAGCTCACTCTTTAGGAAAAGCTTCTGCCTCCAAATAATTTATTAAAGCTCCATATCTCTAGGACATTTTGAATGCAGCAGATGGGTCATCTGAGCACATTTTTAGATTATTTCATTATACAGCTATTAATAATGCTGCTTCTATTTTATTAGACTGATCTGATTCCCTTTAAAGTATCAAAATATGAGTCCTTGATCTTGTAATTAAATTCCAATTATCCTAGCTTTGTGAAGGAATAATCTAATCTATTTTTCTTTATTCTTCTCATCTCTCTCTCTTTTTGCTATGTTTTAAAATAATTATCTTTATATATATTTTCAGGATCAAACGTCTAAAGTTTTCCAGCTTTCCATTGTTAGTCGCAGAATTCATGGTTTCTTTTCAAGCTATTGACAGATCTTTTGGATGAATGGTCTCGCTTTCAGTTTAAGCGACCTTCTTTTCAAGTTCAAAGACTCTTTACTAAAGTTCTAATGACCCTTTGCTATTGGTTAATTTTTTAAAATCATTTTTGGACTATTTTCCCGTTTCTATTAAATTTAGTTCCAAATGAGGATCGGTCAAGGAATAGAGGAATAGAGTCTCTCTGCACAGTTTATGGATCATATAAGCTCTCTGATTGGCTGGTTTATTCTGCTGTTATGAATTGCAGTCTATCATTGGCTCTCCTTTTTTCTTCTGTTATGCTGTTTTTTATGCTTTCTCTGGTAAACGTTTGTTATTTGGTTTCTTCAAAAAGCTGCAATGGTTTAGTAAAAGAAAGTAAAGCAGCATACGTTATATCTATAAATCTACATTGTTCCTTTACAAAGCTAGGATAAATGGAATTATATCTCTAATGTTTAAAATCATATTATAATTCACGTCATAATATAACAAATCTACACATAATAATCTCACATAGATGCATTATAACCATTCCAGATTATTGAATGTCAAAACTACAAATCTTTCTAATTTTTTTATTTATCTAAATTGATCATGAGAAAAATCACACTGCACATGTGAACAAGGCCATATGGGGTACTGAAAAGTAATGTTGCTTTAACCCCTTAACCCAAAAGGATGTATATATACGTCATGCGGTACTTTGTCTGTTGTATCGCATGACGTGTATATATACGTCCAAAAAGAAGAATTTCCAAGGACCTGCTTCTTTGAAAATAATACGTCCAAATTTATTAAAGACCTTTAAAAGCACAATACCTCTATTATAGAACAATTGTGAAAACAGGTCTTATGCGTTTTGGCGTGAGCCTTGTTCATAGACCATCATGGTCTATGCATAAAGCTCAAACTGAAACGCGTAAGCCCTGCCTAAAGCTAATGATTTATTATAAGTGAGCTATGCTAGTGTTACAACTTTGGTTTTTTATATATACATCCTAGCTTCAGGAAGCTCAAGCAGTCTTGGCTGTAAAGTTACAGTCGAGAGCTGGAGTTCCTGAGCTCCAGGCATCTCCCTGCATATGGAACCAGGCACAATGCCAGATCGTTACAGACAGTGACACTGTCAACGATCGCAGGAGGGGTGGAGTTAAGGGGGCCACTACACTACAGAAAATGTAA
Organism: Bombina bombina; assembly: GCF_027579735.1. Taxonomy (NCBI): domain Eukaryota; kingdom Metazoa; phylum Chordata; class Amphibia; order Anura; family Bombinatoridae; genus Bombina; species Bombina bombina. Next base: position 887,080,974 of record NC_069500.1, read on the forward strand.
AAAATAAAAAAATAAAATTAATTTGTATTTTATAGGTACTGGCAGACAGCTGCAAGTTCTAAAGATGGCTGCAAATAGTGGGAGGGTTAGAGAGCTATTTGGGTGGATCAGGAAGGTGGGAGGGTTGAGGAGGATCACAACACTGCAGAAAAAAAAACATTAAAAAAAAATATATAATAATAATAAAATAAAAAAAACTGAACTGTATACTATACCAGTGTGTGTGTGTGGGGGGGTAAGGGTGAGGAAGGGATCAGCTAGGGATCAGGGGGTGGGAGGGTAATCTCTACTCTAAAGGTAAAATTAACCATACAAGCTACCTGATTAACCCTGTCCCTGCCAGGTTAATAGAAGTGTGGTGCGCAGCTGCAATTAGCAGTATTCTAATTACAAAAAAGCAATGAAAGTGCTGGTAGGGAAGGGGTTAATAAATATCCTGAAAATGTCTCCACCTAATTACTTATTTTCAGGGTTTGTATATATACTAAATATGACTTTGCAATCCACAGCTTTAGGAAAACTTAAGTATTAAAATATTATTTTATTTTCGAATCAATTAAACTGACTGGTACAATTCTTTACGTTCAATCATGAACTAAACTCCCAAACAATACATTTGCAAGAATATATTTTACACAATGAGCAATATTTTAATTCCACTTTTTCTCTGCATGCTGCCACCCACTGGATAATAATACATTTATCTTTGTCTGGCTATGTTCTGCTTAATTATTTTTCTAATAGAGTTACAGTTTGATAAGTCAAATATTTTTTATATTTGAAATTAAATGTGCTGTCACAATTGTCAGAGATCTGAGAAAGGAACAACCTTCCATCTGCTTCTTTGTTCAAGTTAATTAACTAATATGCATAATTTAATTCAGTGACCTTGATTCCCTAAGGATTAAAGGGACTTAAAAGCAAGTCTCCTCAATACCTTTTATATCTTATTCAGCAAAACATTATTGGGCTACATTACAAGTGGAGCACAAAAATATTAGCACTTTTGTGAGTTAACATCACTCAAGCACAATCAATAGCTCCATACGGAGCTTGATAAATCGGCCACCATATCTCTTTAATTCTTACACAAAACATTTTTTTTCATTAATAAATCTTTACTTCATAAATATTATGTCTAAATGTAATATAACTAATAACCTTTACTTCCATAGCACTATTTTTGATTGTGCTCAAGAGCAACACTTGTAACATGAGCACAACGAACGAGATAATAGCACACTCTGTGATATCCATTCAAATAATGGATTGACTAAAAATGTTTAGGCTGCATTAAGATGGTTAAAATATTTAATCTTCCACTAGACTGTGCCTTTTTGTCAGTGAGAGAAAACACCCATTGCTAATAATTTCTCTCCACTTGTAATCTAGCACTATATTGGGTAAAGGGTTCTATAAATCTTGGGGTATCAGCTACTTAAGACAAAATATACTTTGGAGAAACGTTCCAATTAATTTAAGCAAATGTGACTTGCAGAATGTGAGGTCTCCCAAATTCTCTACAAATGACTTGAATTTAAAGGGACATTAAACACTTTTCATTGTTTATTTTGTCCACCTTTCCTGTAATTCCATTCTGAAATTGTAAGCTTTTCATACCCATGTAAGTGCAGAACAATGTTATATTCCACACAGTCATTGGCTACCCACTCTAATGACCTAGATAAAGTAACCTAAGGTACAACATGGAAGACCCCATTGTTTTATAGACACTAAAACTTTACACTTATTTTGTTAATATTTAAACAGCTAATGAAACTTTAAAAAATGCATATACACATTATTCTCAGACCAGGGGTCAAGTCCTACAAACAAAAGTGTGGGTTTCCACCTCCCCATCACAATTAATATTGTTATATATATATATATATATATATATATATATATATATATACATACACACACTGTATTTATATGTCTATCTATACACTTGGGTTAATGAAAGCAAATTAAATCCAATGAAGGGTTGAATGGTTGCCTCTGGGCCTGAGAATCCTCTTCTGTCACAGAGTCTCACCACTTAAGGTGCAATAGTCCTATTTCTGCTGAGGGGAGCTAAATAACCCCAGATCAAGCCACACAGAAATGTAATCACAATGTGTCCCACACAGTGCAGTGGATCACATAGCAGAACCACTGACAGGCTTGCATTTAGTGTATTGTAGGAAATGTTACTGCCCATTACTAGAGGATCTCACTATCCCTCTAACCAGACTTCCTCTAGCTCCTCCCATCAGCAGTAGCATGTTTACTGAAGCATTTATGTTCTCTGTCCAGAGGGAACTTAGTTCCTCCTGCAAAAATAGTGCAGGAACTCCGTTCCCATGCGTTCCTGCTCAACTTGACACCTGTCTCAAACTAATCTTTTCTTTGAATGCATTATTCTATATGGCATTTATTTAGTGTTTAATGTCCCTTCTACTGCAAAAAGCACTGGAATAATTTAAAACCTCTCTGGATTTGTGCCATAGCAGCAAACTGACCTTGCAGTAGCATTTCTCATAACCGAAATATTTTTTAAACTCTTATGGCCACACTCACAATCCATTGCTTAAATCTAATCTTCAAAAAATATATATATATTTGATTTTCCTTTCGTCCATTTTAATCATAAACAAAAAACTGATGATCAAAGAGCCAGTAAACACCTTGAGATTTGAATATAACATGTAAAGACGAAAGCAGAATCAGGGGTGTACATTGCTTTTAGTAACGGGACAGGAGGCATTGATTCTGATTAAATGAACTTCCTGTAAGTTCTATCCAGTGTTATTTTTTGAAGACTTCTACAAAGAATTTATTATGTAAGATGCAATAAGGAAATTGATTACTTATCAATTAATGTCCTTTCAAAAGGGCCAAAATAGTCTATGTCTATTGCATAGATTGTTGTACAATTCAGATAAAGAAGGCCAGGCATCAGCAGCAGTGCTGTTGGAGGTGTTTTCCTTATGAAGACGAGAAGTGTTAGTCTCAGTTGTGAGCAAGTGAGACCTGAATGAATGAATAAACAGACATTTACAGATGGGGCTATAAGAAGATGGCTACACATTAGGTAGCTAACCTGTCATATGACAACCTCCTACAGGTAGCATCCATTAATAGTGCTGTAAACAAAATGGCTTGTGTGGATGGAAAACTTGTCTACCTTGAGACAATGATACTTTTATGGGTTAATAACCTATGTGAATAGCCACATAGAGGACTAGGGTATGTTTTAAACACAACTACACAGGTCAATAATTGTAATGAATGGGAGGAAAAAACATCTTACCTTTTCTTTAACACTCCTATCTCACACTTTTGTCTCTATCTATTACCACTCATAAATTATCTTAGAAGAAAGGTTATATCTCATTAAACAAATTCCAAACATACACACCTTGCCCTGCATCTCATGGGTATAATAATAGTGGCTGTTTTTAGGGGTGCTGTGGGGTCCTAAGACATCATTACTTTAGCACCCCAAATACAATAATCAGAAAACCATAAACTCCAAGCCAGAACATGTTTATTTGTCCTGTGCTCTACTAATGAGTATAATTGAGGAGTATGGGGGAAATTAGAGAATAATAAGAAATGTAACAAAAAAAGTATAAAAAGACAACAACTCCAACAGTACCAGTGTTATGCTTTTCATTGTGGTGCAAGCAACCAACATCTGTGTTCTCTGTACACTATCACTAAACCCATGATAGGTTTTACTAGAAGCATTTTACTTAAATAGACCTCTTTTAAGGTTCTTCTATTATCAAACTTCCTTAAATCAGCTCAGGAGCAGCAATGCACTACTGGGAGCTAGCTGGTGATTGCTGGGTACACAGTATGGGCTTCATTTATCAAGCTGCGTAATCAGCTTTGGAGGTCCTTTGCTGGAGGCTTGCATGTGAGAGCCTGTAGCCGATAATCAAGAAGCAGCGGCCATCAGACTGCTGCTTCCAAACCTGTACACCAGCTCTTAGTTGGTGGATTTAAGTCACCCAGGACAAGTTCACCTGGAGTTGATTGACAGCCCCATCTCATGTGCCATTGGGCTAGCGTGGGCAGGGAACGACATTGCACAAGCAGATGCTTGTACCATGTTAAATGTACTGCCCAATTTCTGTGTTCTTGTGCACACATGTTCGCAAAAGCAAACCTTGTGCATCCAGACTTTTATAAATGGGTCCCTATGCCTCTTGCCACTGGCTCACCAGATGTGTTCAGCTAGCTCCCAGTAGTGCATTGCTGCTCTTGTGCTTACCTTCAACTACATATGTAACCACTTTTTATATGTTAAACACACTTTTATAAAAGCAATAATTCTATGATAAAAATACTCAACACATTTTTTGCACGTTTATGTCCCTTTTAACACTAAATAAAATAAATAGCACAGTTATACTGGATGTGTATGTAGATCATGCTAAAAAAATGCAATGCTTTTTTCCTTGCCAGATTCCAAAGATGCTGTGAGCAAAGCAATGGCATATGCCAACATGCCCAGGCCTGGAAAAATATCACTATAATTTGCTAGTTAGAAGAGAAAAAATGACTAATCCACTTTATATTAAACACGTTAAAAAGTTGAAATGTGCATTAGTTTTGTGAAAGGAATATCCGAACAAATGCACTGAATAATTTCAATTAAACGAAGATATAGTATCAAAATTGTATAGTGTGTGTGTATATACAGTATGTGTGTATATATATATATATATATATATATATATATATATATATATGCACTCTCTGGACTGACAAATAGGTGCAACAAGTGCCTTTTATTTAGTGACGTTTCTGGGAATACACACCTTCATCAGACCAACAAAAACAAAGTGAACAGCAAACATTTATACCCTATTAAACCCTCCCCCTGTGTAACCCCCCCCCAACTGGTTGCCATGGCAATCAGTCAATGTTACAGTGAACAAATAATACATACATGAAAAGTGTAACATCTATAATGTAGACATTATATATAATGTAATATATATAATGCAAACAAACTGTTAACCAATGTTGTTCATGGATATTATATATCTCCAAATAGCCACAGTTAGTATCAAATATGTGCCATAAAACCATAAAGAAAAACAGAAAAGAAAAAGGCAGTATGATCCCTATTCCATAATTATCATAGCAATGTGTAAACAGATAAATGGTAATCCAATCTCATACTGATCGTTATCATCAGAAATATGTTACCATATAGAATGATAGTTATGTAGAAAGTAACAGCAATCGATAAAGGCAAGAGCGACCAACCAGTAGCAAGACATTTCTTAGAACATGGACATATGGTTAAGGATCTACGCCTAATGCTCATTGACCATATCCCCCAATTAAGAAGAGGGTTGACGGAGAAAAACTTCTACTTCAAAGGGAAGCCCAGTTGATCTACAAACTGGACACCATCCATCCCAAAAGATTAAATATGGGGATAGACTGGCATTGCTTTCTCTGAGCGATAACCCTCTGACTTTGATCTCTATATGACTGTGGAAATTGTGCCCTGATCATGAATTTGAATTACCTAATTACTACTATCCTTTATATCTAAGTACTCTAGTAAAGGATATATAATATTGGTCTGTATATGAATGTTCTTAATGACCAGACCCTATGATAGAATTATATCTTAGTTCATAGGCCACTTATCTAATTGTGTACATGTTTTTTGTATTGATTTGGTCTATATATGGATGTAGCTACCATTTAGCTGAGTAATACATCGCCCCCCCCCCCCAACAGATTGGTCTTAGTGACCAGACCCTGTGATTGTTTTATACCCAGGTCCTCATACAATAGGTATCTATAGGTTTGGATGTTTATACATATGTTTTGGATCTCTGTGTATCTATACATTGTTATACACATTTATGCATACATATATTGTTCCATAGATTTCTCTGTAATAGCGTTTGACATACCCCTCATTGTATATAACATAGATACTTATTGTACATATCACTGACACTTTAATATGTGACACTTAATCCGTTATGGCATCATATAGCTATATGGTCACCCCCTTCTTACTATTTATCTTCTAGTTTAACCTTTAGATTAACCTCTCTCCCTAGACGTTCAGCATATTTCCTATGGGGTTTAATAGTGTTCTCACATCTTGCTATTATTTAACTGTAACACTGTTTAAATTTGGCGTATGGGCTTTTTGCGTATTTTTAACAGTAGGGTAATACAGGATATGTATTCGTTAGCCACATCCCCATAATCTATCAGTGTGCGTGACTGTTACAAATCAATATTGGATCTATTGGTACATTGGCTCCTCGTACTATCATTATTTACCCTCATGCCTACCTCTCTCTATTTTTATAGCTAACTAAATTCCATGGTGTAATAACAGCAGGATGTGTGCTCCTCCCAACCAATGAAGTGGCGACAGGGGTTTGTGCACAACATGGTGATACGCAATATTACTGGCACGTATCCAGCAAGCCACGGGAGACACAATGTCGCAAGACACTGCTGATCACTCTACAGGGATTAGATGTAACGCTTACACAAGCCATCTACATGTGCCATATGCCTTACACTTTTCATGTATGTATTATTTGTTCACTGTAACATTGACTGATTGCCATGGCAACCAGTTTTGCAATTTGTTACACAGGGGGAGGGTTTAATAGTCTCCCTAAGGGCGATGCGGGAAGCCAGACATGGACCCGTTGCTTATTGTGCCTAGAGGGATATGGCTGCACCTCACTTACGAGGCCCACAATAGGCTGAAACATACGTCTGGGGTTTTGCCATTTTACTCTTTCAGAGAGGGATTGCTTGGTATTTTGGGGCTGGACTGCACTGTTAAGTCAGGATCAGACTGATATGCTACAGGAAAGTTCTTCTCTGTGAAAGTCACATATTGAGCAAAAAGAGGCTGCTTCTTGGGTGGTAACTAGCCATAGAACTAGCTATTATGCTGTTGTTCATTCCATGGTTGAGCGCTTCTCTCTTTTTATCAATGCAAATTATGACCCTTAAGGAAGTTTCCCTAAGGGTGATGCGGGAAGCCAGACGTGTATCCGTTGCACAGTGTGCCTAGAGGGATATGGCTGCACCTCACTGACGAGGTTCATAATAGGCTGAAACGTACGTCTGGGGTTTTGCCGTTATTCTTGTTCAGAGAGGGATTACCTGGTATTTCGAGACTGGACTGCACTGTTAAGTCAGAATCAGACTGATATGCTAGAGGAAAGCTCTTCTCTGTAAGAGGCACATATTGAGCAAAAAGAAGCTGCTTCTTGGGTGGTAACTAGCCATAGAAAAAGCTATTATGCTGTTGTTCGTTCCCAGGTTGAGTGCTTCTCTGTTTTTATTTATACAAATTAGGACCCTTAGGGATGCGGGAAGTCAGACGTGGACCCGTTGCTCAGTGTGCCTAGAGAGATATGGCTGCACCTCACTGACGAGGCCCACAATAGGCTGAAACGTACGTATGGGGTTTTGCCGTTTTTCTCGTTCAGAGAAGAGATGCCTGGTATTTCACTTTGTTTTTGTTGGTCTGATGAAGGGGTGTATTCCCTGAAACATCACTAAATAAAAGGCACTTGTTGCACCTATTTGTAAGTCCAGAGAGTGTTGTCTTCTATCAACCATATCTTATCTTTCATTCAGCACCCTGGCAAGTGGAAACAGTTTGTGAGAGTGCACCATCTCCTTTATATATATATATATATATATATATATATATATATATATATATATATATATATATATATATATATATATAATTATTTTTTTTTATAACATTTCATATAAGGTATCAATTGAGCATCTATACAAATACATACAGCTAAATACCAGAGGATTCTTTCTATTTTCTATATTATATATATTTATACAACATAGAGAAAAAACAGTAAGAAAGAATAAGTATATAATAAGAATGACCTCATACTTTCCTATCATAGCATCTGTTTAAATATTTAAATTGTGATTATATTATCTATACTAGTGAGGTAAACCCTATTTTAAGCCTTTATATATTATGTTTTGAGTTTCCTCATTCAATGTTTTTATATATTGTTCCCATTTTTCATAAAACAGTTTTTTCCCTATAGTATCTCCTAATGTATCATACTTCTCTATTATTAACTGTTGCCATATTGCTTTCTTGAGTATTGTAATAGATGGATATTTTTTTTCAATCCATAATTTTGTAATTGTCTTTCTTGCTATAACTATAACCGTCACAATAAATAATTTATGTTGAGATATCTTTAAATTAGATATTTGTAATAGAAAGATTGCTTGTATATCAATTTTATAATTCAATTTGATTATCTTGGATATCCAAAATTAAACCTGGGCCCAATATTGATATATCCTTGGCAGTCCCAAAAATAATGTGATAAATTAGGGAGTGAGTATCAACACTTTGGACAAATTGGGCTAGTTTCCTTTACCCATTTATACCTTTTAGTTGATGTGATATAATTATTATGTAAGATTCTATACTGTGATTCCTTCAAATCACTTGCCAATGTAGTTTGTTTTACAATTTTCACACTATGGTATAGTTGTTCCTTAGTACTTTTTATATCCATTAACTGGTTGCATTTTTTAATCATCTTAGGAGTGTTTGCCTCCACTGACTTGGTTAGTTTGTGACTACCTTTTTCATAATTTTCGCACAATTCTGTTATTATATTCTTTGTGCAATTATTTATTGAATCTCGTGTAACTTCTTTTAAGTATGATTCAATCTGGATATAATAGAAATAATTTTTAATTTTAATTTGATATTTTTAAAAAATCTCTTGGATAGAGTATAAGACTTTGTTATTCTCATGATAAAGGTCCCCTATTTTATTGATTCCATAATTTCCCCAATTACAAAATGGGTAATTATTATCCATTTGAAATTTAGGGTTACCTGTAATAGGAATATATCTTGAATACTTGTAATCCTAAAAATCTATTTATAAGTTTCCATATTGCTAGACAATCATAAAATACTATATGGTTTTTAATATTTTTAGAAATTTCAGTGGCCTCTGCATGAGGTAAATATGCTATTGACATAGGTATAATCAAGCCTTTCTTTAATTTCATATTAACATATTTTTCTTTTCCTGTTATCCATTCGATATTATATCTTGCTAATGCCGCCACATTATAGTATTTTATATTTGGCAAGCTCCATCCTAATTTATTTGCAGGCATTTGTAATTTGGAGGCACTAATTCTTGATTTATTTCCAGTTCATATAAACTCCCTTATTGCAGTATTGAGTAATTTAAGGTCTTTAGTAGGAATTCTTAGTGGAAGCAAATGCATAGGATACAATAGCCTAGGTAAGATAGACATTCTAATTACATGAACTCTACCCATTAGATTTAAATTTAACTTCTGCCATGTTTTAGGATCTTTAAGAATATGTTTAATTTAACGGTGGAAAATTAAGATTGTATATTCTATTAGGATTATTAGATATTTTTATTCCTAAATACGTCCTGTTCTCTACTACTTCTTCGAAAACATATTTTTTTCCGTTCATTTTTTTATATAGCCATAATATCTGGGATTTCTTCATGTTTATCTTATATCCTGAATTATATCCAAATAGAGAAATACTCTCTATGATTTGCTCAATACATGTCTCCGGATCTGATACGAAAAGTAATAAATCGTCAGCAAATAGAGCCATCTGTATATATGTTTTCTCAATCAAGATACCTGGTGAGTTTTTTAAAAAAGATGTATAAGTGGCTCCAATGCTAAATTAAATAGAAGCGGAGAGAGGGGACATCCCAGACGAGTGCCTCTATATAATTGAATAGGTGTAGATGTAAATCCATTTATACATATATATGCATCTGTTGGCGTATATATTGTTTTAATAAACTCAAGAAATTTACCCTTTATATTTCTCTTATCCATAGTATAAAATAAATGACTACGTTCAATTCTATTGAAGGCCTTCTCAGCAACAAGTGATAGTAAGAAGGCCTTCAGTATGGCGGTTTGTTCATCTCTCTGCCAATATTTCTGGATGGTATGCAGGATATTTCTTATGTTTTACAGATGTTCTCCCTGTCATAAAGCCTACCTGTTCCTCCAATATAATACAGGGAGTGCAGAATTATTAGGCAAGTTGTATTTTTGAGGATTAATTTTATTATTGAACAACAACCATGTTCTCAATTAACCCAAAAAACTAATTAATATCAAAGCTGAATAGTTTTGGAAGTAGTTTTTAGTTTGATTTTAGTTATAGCTATTTTAGGGGGATATCTGTGTGTGCAGGTGACTATTACTGTGCATAATTATTAGGCAACTTAACAAAAAACAAATATATACCCATTTCAATTATTTATTTTTACCAGTGAAACCAATATAACATCTCAACATTCACAAATATACATTTCTGACATTCAAAAACAAAACAAAAACAAATCAGTGACCAATATAGCCACCTTTCTTTGCAAGGACACTCAAAAGCCTGCCATCCATGGATTCTGTCAGTGTTTTGATCTCTTCACCATCAACATTGCGTGCAGCAGCAACCACAGCCTCCCAGACACTGTTCAGAGAGGTGTACTGTTTTCCCTCCGTGTAAATCTCACATTTGATGATGGACCACAGGTTCTCAATGGGGTTCAGATCAGGTGAACAAGGAGGCCATGTCATTAGATTTTCTTCTTTTATACCCTTTCTTGACAGCCACGCTGTGGAGTACTTGGACGCGTGTGATGGAGCATTGTCCTGCATGAAAATCATGTTTTTCTTGAAGGATGCAGACTTCTTCCTGTACCACTGCTTGAAGAAGGTGTCTTACAGAAACTGGCAGTAGGACTGGGAGTTGAGCTTGACTCCATCCTCAACCCGAAAAGGCCCCACAAGCTCATCTTTGATGATACCAGCCCAAACCAGTACTCCACCTCCACCTTGCTGGCGTCTGAGTCGGACTGGAGCTCTCTGCCCTTTACAAATCCAGCCACGGGCCCATCCATCTGGCCCATCAAGACTCACTGTCATTTCATCAGTCCATAAAACTTTAGAAAAATCAGTCTTGAGATATTTCTTGGCCCAGTCTTGACGTTTCAGCTTGTGTGTCTTGTTCAGTGGTGGTCGTCTTTCAGCCTTTCTTACCTTGGCCATGTCTCTGAGTATTGCACACCTTGTGCTTTTGGGCACTCCAGTGATGTTGCAGCTCTGAAATATGGCCAAACTGGTGGCAAGTGGCATCTTTGCAGCTGCACGCTTGACTTTTCTCAGTTCATGGGCAGTTATTTTGCGCCTTGGTTTTTCCACACGCTTCTTTCGACCCTGTTGACTATTTTGAATGAAACGCTTGATTGTTCGATGATCACGCTTCAGAAGCTTTGCAATTTTAAGAGTGCTGCATCCCTCTGCAAGATATCTCACTATTTTTGACTTTTCTGAGCCTGTCAAGTCCTTCTTTTGACCCATTTTGCCAAAGGAAAGGAAGTTGCCTAATAATTATGCACACCTGATATAGGGTGTTGATGTCATTAGACCACACCCCTTCTCATTACAGAGATGCACATCCCCTAATATGCTTAATTGGTAGTAGGCTTTCGAGCCTATACAGCTTGGAGTAAGACAACATGCATAAAGAGGATGATGTGGTCAAAATACTCATTTGACTAATAATTCTGCACTCCCTGTATAGGGTAGAATTGTATTTAATCTATTTGCTAAGATTTTCATTAGAATTTTATAAGCAACATTTTTTAATGATATTGGCCTATATGATTGGGGTTCTAACTGATTTTTCCCGGGTTTTGGGATAACTACCATATTAACTATTTTAAAAGTGGATGATATTCCCTCCTTCCCCTCATATATTTCTTGAATGAAGCTGATGCAAAGGGTCTATAATTTTTTATATAAGCATCTTATAGTATTTTGCTGGTAATCCGTCTGGACCAGATGCTTTAGATAGAGGTAATTTTTGTATAACATTCTGTATTTCCTTTTTTTCTATTGTTTTTTATTAAGTATCCTGTTTTGGTCCTCAGTAATTTGCAGTAAATTAATCTGGTTCCATAATTCTTGGTGATTAGAATTATTATTTTCCTTGTGATTTGTACAAGTTTGATAATATTTCTTGAAACATTCAATAATTTAACTTTGAGAAAGCCGAGTTACTCGGCGAAACATGTCAGGGGAGGTTGGGAGATAATGGGCTCCTCATAGTCGTTTTTAATATAGCAGGAATTAACTTAAAAACTCAAAAATAATACCTTATATGTTTGACCCAGTATGCTTATAATTTGTCACGCTTGTGACTTAGGTGGAATTTACAATTTTCAGCAGCTGAGTGCTACGCTTATCTGTGATACAGAGAGACAGGCAGGAGATTCTTAGAGATCCAATAAGCATAATTTGGTGTTAATCGGATGAGTCCGAGTATAAGAGGCTGTAATTGTGGTTAATTTAAAAGCTGGTAGTTGGTACTTTAATCTAACTTTGTAATATAGGAATTGTAGTGGCATAAGCGATTCATTAATACTAAAGTATTCCTTGCATATTACAGAGCGATATACATTTTTGTTACCTAAGCCAAAGATTAAGTGTATAAGGTCATTTTACGGATTGATGGTTCTTACTACAAAAAGAAAGATCTGTTACTTAAACCTAGTATACACATTCAATATTACCAGACTGTGGACAATTTTAAGAAAAAAGTAAAACAAATATATACAAAAAGATTGTGACATCATGGTGCATTATTACAAGCACCAAACTCAGTTGTCACACATTCTGGGGAACGCAGTGTCCTTAATTTAAATCATCCACCAGGGTAAAGCTGCGGCTCTATACAAGCATATACCATCTTAGTAATAGCTGAATGTTGTTACCTAAATTTAATATACATATCCAGTATCAATATATTGTGGGTAATACACATTCTGGGCAATACTATAACTATTTACATGGATGAATCTAAGACACTGTATGAGTATATACCATTACAGTAACAGCTGACTCTGATGATTACTAATGGGAATTGAACTTTTAGTTAACTATTGAATACAATATCTGCTATCTCAGGAGGGGAGGTTTCAGATCCAGAATATACTATTTAGGATGTATGGTATTCATACTATAATCCTAGAGGAATAATTCCACTCACTACAAATAGATGTATTAAAATCCTCTCTCAGATAAAACATATGTATACAAAAAGTGCAAATCAATTCCATGCATGACACTGCATATCTAATATTGTACATGGTATATCACAATATACCATAATCATCTACAAAATTGTCGACCAATACATTTGCCTGATTTATATTCACCAAGATAATTCTCTGTGATAAATGAATAATTATTAGTTTTAAGACTATGGATTAACAGTACATCCTAGGTCTATATTATAAAGACTAGCAAATAATTCGAGTTCAGAGTGCTTATTTATTAGGAATCCTGTTATTGGATGTCAACCTGCAACTCTAATTTAAATTGATACAATTCCTGTGTTTTTAAATGTATTGTCCTACCATTATTTTAAAGTCCAAATAAAAGTTATATTTTAATTATCTAGTGCATCCGCCACTTGTAACTTAGTCTATCATTCCACTAATCAGGGAATCTGAGTGCTATCTATGTGTACAACCCCTGGAGACTCTAATCTCCTTTTGTTTCTAAAATATTTTTTTCTGTGTCTTGGTGTATATAGTCTAGGTCTTTTATTGCATATATATAATTTTGAGATTTTGACTCAATATATTTGCAAGTGATTTACCTGATCTATTACCTCATCTATAGTATCTTGCTTATCTCCTTTTTAATTCTTCCTGTGTTTTCTTAAGACAATTTATATCTCTTTCTTTTTTAGCATTGAAATATATATTTCTATTATAAGTTGTTGGATTTAATCTATATTGTATATATGATATTTCTACCTGGTTGTTGAGCCTTAACTCTTTTTTTCCTGATTAATATACTGATTTTATACCGATTAATAAACTGATTTTTTCCTTTTAATATACTTTGTGTGTGAAATCATATCTGCTTTCATGGTTGCTTTTGATGTTTCCAAAAATAGTTGCACTTTTAGGTATGTTGTTTATTATTTAACTCAGTCGTTCCACTTTTTTTCTAGGAATTTAATCCAGTTCTCTGATTTATACAAATATTTAGGATATATAAAATTATTGACGTTGCCATAAAGTTTTCAGCCTTTTAAGGAAATCAACACTGGAGCATGGTCTGAAACATTGAACTGTAATATTTTTGTTCCTTCTACATAAATATTTAAAGGGCCATAATACCCAAATGTTTAAACACTTGAAAGTGATGCAGTATAGCTGTAAAATGCTGACTAGAAAATATCTCCTGAACATCTCTATGTAAAAAAGAAAGATATTTTACCTCAAAAGTTCCTCAGTAGCCACCTCCCATTGTAAAGGATTTCTAAGCAGCATTTTAGTGTGTCTGTCCTGGGACAGCTGAAAGGATGAGCCTCGTGAACTCTCATATTATTTCACCAATCAGGTAAAGGAAGCTTACTATGAAATCTCATGAGAGTTAAGTCAAATCTCATGAGATCACAGTAAGAGTTCATGACCTCAGCACTGCTGATGCTGATTGGCTGCTGTTCATTTCTTCATTTTTTTTTTTTTTTACCTGCAGCTGGGAGCAGGTGAAGTATAACTTTTTGCACAGAACTTACTCTGCTGAGCTGAGGAGATTGTGAGGTAAAATATCTTCCTTTTTTTACATAGAGATGCTCAGGTGATATTTTCCTGTCAGCTTTTTACAGTTATACTGCATCAGTTTCAAGTGATTTAGCATATGAGTAATATGTCCCTTTAACTTACAGGAGATAAGACAATAATCAATTCTTGACATTGCGTTACTGGAACGTGATACATGGGTATAATCAAAAGTATCAGGGGTTTTTTTTACGCCATATGTCTTCTATCCCTAGATTTTTGCATAATGTTTGTATTGTCTTTTTTTCATAATTATATCTAGATTTGTCTTTTCTAATTGTTTTTACTGCTCTCCAGTCAATTACTGGATTAGGGGTCACACTAAAATCACCCATCATTATAGTCTCGTACCTGGCATTGCTCTGAATAATTTTCTGGAGTTTAATCCAGAATTTACTTACTTGTTGGTTTGGGCCATATTTATTACATAGTGTATATTTTTGCTAATTAATTGCTATATTTATAACTATACATCTACCCTGTTTGTCTCTGTATATACTCTCTATTTTATATTGTAGCCTTTTGTGAAATAGTATATCTACACCACGCGATGAACTATTATATGACGAGTATATAACTTCCTGTACCCAATCTGTTTTTAGTTTCATATGTTCTTTATCTGTTAAATGAGTTTCTTGTGTGTACGCAATATCAATATTGAGTTTCCTTAGATGGTTCAATATAGATTTTCGTTTTATAGGGGAATTGATTCCCCCCCACATTCCAAGTGAATAATTTTTACCATCTAGTCAATGGCTGGGGATAATAAAAATATTACCATAATCGATATGTCTATGTCTCCTATTCATTATCACAGAAATATATTGCGCTTACAGTTTTATTCCTCATAATAGTAGTGCTTCTGTAACCTTTAGTGTAGACCTATAATAAAATGTGCTCCTTATTACACACCCAAATGTATGTATTTATGTATTGGGTACTTGTAAAGCGTGGCTAATCACCCCTAAGGGTCTCAAGGCGCTCATTTTATCGGAAGGATGAAAGGTTGAGTGGACCTCGCCGGGGATCGAACCTGCAACCCTACAGAGCTCAGCCACAGTGCCTTAGCATGCTGAGCTATCTGTCCAGTAAATAGCCCATTCAGTGTCATAAAATAGATTGTGCTTACCTTTTCCTTCCTATTGATAAGTATAATAAATGTATTCACTTTTTTCACCTTGGATTCGCTCATATTATTGTGTAGCTTTTCTATACCCAGAATGGTTATAAATACCACCTGTATGAAACTAAATATAATATATAGTGCTCTTTTACTCATATTGCTCATATTATTGATACATTGAATGTGATAAATTAATTGTGCGTTTACAATTTTATTCCTCATTATAGTAATAGTTCTTCTGTGATCTTTAGTATAAACCTGTAACAAAATGAGCTGCTTATTACTTGTTACACATCCATATAACCCATTCAGTGTCGTAAAATATATTGTGCTTTCCTTTTGCTTCCTATTTATAAGTATAATAAATGTATTCACTTTCTTCCACCTGAATTCACTCATATTGTTTTAGACATGTGCGTTTCGATTCGAATTTCCGAATTACCGTAGCACCGAATCTAACAAATAAATCCGAATTAGTTTGGATTTATTCATAACATTCGGATGGCCATGGACTAATCACAATTACACTAGTATTGTACTGTATATTAGGTTATATCACTCTGCTATGGGTTACACCTAATATTACAGTACATAATACTAGTCTAATACACAGCACATTCCACCTAACACATACCGAACTTCCAAATTTACGAATCGAATCCTAACCGAATACATCCGAATCCGAATGAATCTGAACAAATCCAAAACGAATGCATTCGAATGTATCCAAATTCAAATCGATCCGAAAACAAAATTTGAAAACATCCAAATCGATCCGAAAGAACAGAAACAAATTTTTTCGCTGCGCACAAGTCTAATTGTGTTGTGGCTTTCCTATACCCAGAGTGGTTATAGATACAATCTGTATATAACTAAATATAGTATAAAATGCTCTTTTACTCATATTGTTCACATTCATTAAGCATATCAATACACTTCATCTCCAGAAAGCATTCTTTCATGCTATATTTCAATTTCCCATGATAAATATTGAGTACTGAGCCATCTAGTGCTTGTAGTGAAACTATGTGGCTATCTAATAGATATGTGCATGATCGGAAAAAATTTGTTTCGGTTCGGGTTCGGATCGATTCAGAGTTTTTCGAATTTCGTTTTCGATCGATTCAAATTCGGAAAACTTCGAATTAATCCGTTTCGGATTCATTCGTATTCGAAAAAATTCAGCTGGATTCGGTTGATTCGGTTCGGTTCGGAATTTCAGTATGTGTGCTGTGTATTAGACTAGTATTATGTACTGTATATTAGGTGTAACCCATAGCAGAGTGATATAACCTAATATACTGTAAAATACTAGTGTAATCCATGGCATGGCCATCCGAATTTACCGAATAAATCCGAACTAATTCGGATTTATTTGGTAAATTCGGCAGTATTTTAATTCAGAAATTCGGTTTGATCCGAATCTCCGAATTTGCAGAATTTTCCGAATTTCCAAATCGATCCGAAACAAATTGCACATATCTACTATCTAATAAATACAAAATGAAATGTATATATTCTTTGCCCCCCCACTTTGTAAACATATTTATTTTAAAAGATATGTTTAATTTATACTGTGCGAAATATATACCCGAATGCTGTAAAAAGCTAGCTCTTATTCTATTGTATTTCTGTATATTTTATAGGTTCATTCTATCTATAGATTTAAATATTGACTATGTGTATACATAGACATGTTATATGGCAATACATTGTATATTCAAGCCTTGATCTTATAATTAGGCCTAATCCCTTTAAAATAGCATCATTATTTTTATCCTTTTTTGCTATAGCTTTAAAAGAGAGAATATTATCATTCAGCAACATGTAATCCTTGGTCTAGGAATATTTTTTTTTTCCTTTTAAATGATACTTACCTCTAGTGTGCTGGAGAGCTGCGCTAATCCTGAGCCTTCTTCACAGAACCCAGGGCCGCACTAATATGAGACTTAGCGAGGCGGATCCCAGAGCCTGTACAAAAGGAGAAGGTCCTTAGAACCTTAGAACAAAGGCATCTGCAGGGGCTAGGCGTAGGTGTAGGAAATAGGTGTAGCAGGGCACTCTAGGGGCATGGTGATGATTTTTAACTTGTACCATATTCCAGGGTAGGGAGTTCATAACGAGTAAAATGGCTAAGCATGGACATATAGAGAAATGCAGAAGGATGAGTATTTTCCTCATTGGATTACCTTGACATTAATATTGAGCCAGATTACAAGTCGAGCCCTAATTAACGCTCCCGCATGAGCGTTAATTGCAATTAAAATAAGATTTTTGCACACATCAGTTTACGCTTGTATTATAAGGTGAAAGTAAACTGTTTTAGCTTGCGCTCTAACACGACGAGCGTAAAAAGTCAAACTTCACGTATGGGTTCACATAATCCCCCATAGAAGTAAATGGAGCAAAATAAGTGGGGGGAAAACCTAACACCCTTAAAACCCGATTGCATATTCTCATATGTGCTAATTTGACACGAAAATATGAATATTTCACATTCATATGTTCTATTTATTCAGAAATAAATATTTCTACATATATATATATATATATATATATATATATATAATGATTTTTGGTACAATATATATCTATACATACAGGGAGTGCAAAATTATTAGGTTGTATTTTTGAGGATTAATTTTATTATTGAACAACAACCATGTTCTCAATGAATCCAAAAAACTCATTAATATCAAAGCTGAATAGTTTTGGAAGTAGTTTTTAGTTTGTCTTTAGTTATAGCTATTTTAGGGGGATATCTGTGTGTGCAGGTGACTATTACTGTGCATAATTATTTATTTTTACCAGTGAAACCAATATAACATCTCAACATTCACAAATATACATTTCTGACATTCAAAAACAAAACAAAAACAAATCAGTGACCAATATAGCCACCTTTCTTTGCAAGGACACTCAAAAGCCTGCCATCCATGGATTCTGTCAGTGTTTTGATCTGTTCACCATCAACATTGCGTGCAGCAGCAACCACAGCCTCCCAGACACTGTTCAGAGAGGTGTACTGTTTTCCCTCCTTGTAAATCTCACATTTGATGATGGACCACAGGTTCTCAATGGGGTTCAGATCAGGTGAACAAGGAGGCTATGTCATTAGATTTTCTTCTTTTATACCCTTTCTTGACAGCCACGCTGTGGAGTACTTGGACGCGTGTGATGGAGCATTGTCCTGCATGAAAATCATGTTTTTCTTGAAGGATGCAGACTTCTTCCTGTACCACTGCTTGAAGAAGGTGTCTTCCAGAAACTGGCAGTAGGACTGGGAGTTGAGCTTGACTCCATCCTCAACCCAAAAAGGCCCCACAAGCTCATCTTTGATGATACCAGCCCAAATCAGTACTCCACCTCCACCTTGCTGGCGTCTGAGTCGGACTGGAGCTCTCTGCCAGTTACCAGTCCAGCCACGGGCCCATCCATCTGGCCCATCAAGACTCACTGTCATTTCATCAGTCCATAAAACCTTAGAAAAATCAGTCTTGAGATATTTCTTGGCCCAGTCTTGACGTTTCAGCTTGTGTGTCTTGTTCAGTGGTGGTCGTCTTTCAGCCTTTCTTACCTTGGCCATGTCTTTGAGTATTGCACACCTTGTGCTTTTGGGCACTCCAGTGATGTTGCAGCTCTGAAATATGGCCAAACTGGTGGCAAGTGGCATCTTTGCAGCTGCACGCTTGACTTTTCTCCGTTCATGGGCAGTTATTTTGGGCCTTGGTTTTTCCACACGCTTCTTGCGACCCTGTTGACTATTTTGAATGAAACGCTTGATTGTTCGATGATCACGCTTCAGAAGCTTTGCAATTTTAAGAGTGCTGCATCCCTCTGCAAGATATCTCACTATTTTTGACTTTTCTGAGCCTGTCAAGTCCTTCTTTTGACCCATTTTGCCAAAGGAAAGGAAGTTGCCTAATAATTATGCACACCTGATATAGGGTGTTGATGTCATTAGACCACACCCCTTCTCATTACAGAGATGCACATCACCTAATATGCTTAATTGGTAGTTGGCTTTCGAGCCTATACAGCTTGGAGTAAGACAACATGCATAAAGAGGATGATGTGGTCAACATACTCATTTGCCTAATAATTCTGCACTCCCTGTATATGTATATATATATATATATAATGTATTGTCAGGGATATTGTGATATTAGTGTAATACCACAAATCCCCTATAGGAGGCGCTAATGACTAAGGGCAGAGTATAGTACTGGAATAATAATACAATCAATATGCCCCTGGTGATACCATATATGTGGATAGAATTATAAACCAAAAAATTAAGAAAATAATAATAATAATAAAAAATATAAAATATATATAAAATATAAAAAAATGGTTAAAATATATGTATATACAGACGTATCAAATGGTCAAATGGAAAAGTTCAAATGAAGTCCAAATGAGTCCAGAGAAAGAAATATAAGGCAGCTCTCGGTCTTCACCCAAACGATGGTGTATCTTCAAAAAAAGGTTAACTGCAAGGAAAACAGAAATAGAGGCGCCACATGTGTAGATCAATCAAAACTGACATAATCCAAGAAAGATGAGATACAGGATACTCACAAACGTGAAGGCACTCTCTTGTGCCTGTAGGGGCAGGCTGGTATTTAAAACGCAAACCAGCTGGCTGTACCAAGGGATCCCCGTCAAGAAATCCTACAGTTGTGGTTGATCTCACAACAGCAACCCTTCACTAGGTTACTTCCAGCAAAAAGGAAAAAATGTCCAGAGGGGAGGAAGGCTAAGCAGCCTTATGGTTACTGGCAAGGGAAATGCCACACGAACACTAGATTTGTTAAAAAAGTTTCAAGTATTTTATTTTTCAAAAGATAAAAAATACCATCAGTAACAAATTACAACTTGGTGTGTTTAATGGCAAATCTCCTTGTATATGCAGAGATAATAGCGACGCGTTTCTCAGGGAAGACCCTGTTTCATCAGGCTGATCAACCACAACTGTAGGATTTCTTGACGGGGATCCCTTGGTACAGCCAGCTGGTTTGCTGTTTAAATACCAGCCTGCCCCTACAGGCACAAGAGAGTGCCTTCACGTTTGTGAGTATCCTGTATCTCATCTTTCTTGGATTATGTCAGTTTTGATTGATCTACACATGTGGCGCCTCTGTTTCTGTTTTCCTTGCAGTTAACCTTTTTATATATATATATAGGAATATCTATTTAGAAATACTTAGAACATATTCTGCTATGTGCAGAACATTGGAATGCACAATATTTACAGTAAAGACTTAGTTAAAAACTTTATTTAAAATTAATATTGCATAAATGTTTTTTCATGTTTTCATCTACTTAATTGCAAAGGGCTCCAATGCACTTCAATATATGTTTACATATGTATTTAGGTGTTTATATGTACTGTGTGTGTATATATATATATTTATATATTTATATACTCTGAGGACACAGTAATCATTCTAACATAAATCGCGATTGTGCTCAAATGATTGGATTCACGTTCATCTCGTAATACCAATGGTAAGCCCGATTAGCGCAAACACCTGCGATAAACCCTTTATCACTCATGCGCAAATGTTTGTGCTCCACTCATGATCTGATCCATTATTGAGAAGATATTTTACCTCAAAATTTTCTCAGTAGCCACAATCCATTATAAAAGGACTTTAAGCAACCAATCAGGATGCTAATCCCCAGACTTGCAAAAGAGAGTGCATCTGGCATGTGCAGACACAGTCATGTTATTTCCCTTCTCAATTTAAGGACCTTTACTATAAAATATCACAAGATTTCAGTTAAACAGTAACAGTAGACAGTAAAACAAAGCACTGATGAAGCTGATTGGCTGGGGGTTTTTCAACATGCAGCTGACAGTAGCTAAAGTCTAATTGTTCACACAGTATTTACTATTGTGAGCTGAAACAATTTTGAGATAAATTATATTTATTTTATACACCTTTGAAAATAAATGAAGTGTATATAAATATATATATATATATATATATATGTATATGTATATAGTTTAATGTTTCAATTATGCTGAGGCCAATTGCAGCCAAATATAGATTTAGAGCTACCGGGCTGGGCAAACAAAGTTTGTGTGGAATATAGGCTTGATGTAAAGTCTGCATGCAGTAATTGGAAAGAGCACAATTTCCAGAGATAAATTACAGGAAAAGGGAAAAAAAAAAAATAATAAAAGTATATAACAACCTTTTTTTTTTTTTTTTTTACTATTCATAAACATGTTATATTACAATCTCAAAGTGTTTAACGTCCCTTTTCATATGAACAGCCTATATTAAGTAATCTGTTAAATGCTACCATATTGGTCGTGTAAAATAAATTGACAACATTAAAATTAAAAGAAACTGGATGTCAGAACTTGTTTGAACAAGAGCAATGGCTAAATAATTGTAAAACCCAGACCTCCCTTGTGGTATACAGTTTTAATTAATCCCTGTCCAGGGAAGGTGATCCTTTTGTAAGCCTAGAGCCAGAGCTCAGCTAAACAGTAATTAAATGGTATCGAGACTGTGAGCTTAACCTCACAGGTCTGTCACCTCCAACCCAAATGACCAAAATATGTATGTTAATAATAAGCTACTGTTGGTGGTGAATCTGTCTGCCCATGGGATATGACCCCTGCCTGCCTCAAGGCAACAAGCAGTGGTGTGAAAAACTAATTTAAAACTGTGAATAGATATATTGGTATGAACGTTCAGAAACTGAGAAGACTAGTACAGTTTTTGTTTCAAGCTATAGCTTTTTACTATATATTTCTCTTTAAAGAAGAACTGATAGACGAACAGACATATAGACAAATAAAGATACACATAGGCATATCATTCAGAGAGACGCTGTACTGCAAAAATGGTTTCCTTTCAATATTTTTCCAGTGTTTGTGATACCACTGTTTTAAATGTTTGAAAAGTTGCTCCTTTAGTTGTATTTTTGTATTTGAAATAGCTGGTTCTGTTCAATGAAACCACTGCACTAGACATTTAAGTGGCTAATATTTTTGTAAAGATTTTACGAAACTGGACTCTTTGGTTGAATCTTGGACACCTGGCAACCCTACCTATACCTGCAGCTATCTTTATAGCCATTCTCTTATTTAACTTACAGAATCAAGTTGGTAAAGCTCTGCATTATCTACTGGGCGCCACCATCTTGTAGCTTATGTATTGTTGTATCATGTGATAGAAGCAGCGCACTTTCACAGATCTAATAGTTACATAACAAATATAAAGTCCAAGATGTCGGCACTCAGTGTGAAGATGAAGAGCTTCACTAAATGATACAGCTGCAGGAACAGAAGGAAAAGCAATAGCGTGGTTAGCAGTAACCTTGCTACAGTAGTTTAATGTCCCTTTAAATAAGGGTAGGTGAAGTTTGGTTACTGAGAAATCAATAGCAGTAAACCAGCTTTTTGTGCACGCAAAATATTGTCAAATTCACATGCACCTATATTACAAGTTTTGCGTTCCGGTTTTAACTCTGAAAAATGGCCATTTCAACGTAAAAACTGTACTGCAGCCATTACAAGTCTTGTCGGTATAGCTGTACCGCAGGCATTTTAGCCTGTAACACAACGTCAGTCCCGCTCAGCCTATACCAACATGATCCGTTTCGCAGTCTGAGACCAGTAGGTATGCGTTTTACGCAGCAAAACTGCTACACAAAACTCATAACTAAAATGTTGCAAAGTGCACTAACACCCATAAACTACCTATTAACCCCTAAACCGAGACCCTCCCGCATCACAAACACTAAATTAAATTTATTGACCCCTAATCTGCCGCTCCCGACATCGCCGCCACTAATAAAATTTATTAACATCTATTCCACCGATCCCCGACATCACCGCCACTATAATAAAGATATTAACCTCTATTCCGCCACTCCCAGACATCGCTGCCACTAAATAAAGTTATTAACCCCTAAACCTCTGGCCTCCCACATCACTGCCACTAAATAAACCTATTAACCCCTAAACCGCCAGCCTCCCACATTGCAAAACAAAAATAAACTATTAACCCCTAAACCTAACAACCCCCTAACTTTATATTTAAATTACAATATCCCTAGCTTAAAATAAATAAAAACTTACCTGTGAAATTAAAAAAACTAAGTTTAAATGATATATTAAACTAACATTACTATTATACTAAAATTAAAATAACTACAAATTAAATAAACTGAATCACACATTAAAAAAACCTAACACTACTAAAAAAAATTAAATCTACAGTTACAAAAAATAAAAAATACTAAATTACAAAAAATAAAAAACACTAAATTACAAAAAACTCACTAAATTACAAAAAATAACAAACGATTATTATCCAAAATAAAAACTATTACACCTAATCTAATAGCCCTATAAAAATAAAAAAGCCCCCCCAAAATAAAAAAACCCTAGCCTACAATAAACTACCAATAGCCCTTAAAAGGGCCTTTTGTAGGACATTGCCCTAAAGAAATGCAAAGACCAAACCAACAGTAAAACTAACCACCCAACCAACCCCCCAAAATAAAAAACCTAACTGTAACAAAAACCTAAGCTACCCATTGCCCTGAAAAGGGCATTTGTATGGGCATTGCCCTTAAATGGGCATTCAGCTCTTTTCCATTGCCCTGAAAAGGGCATTTAGCTCTTTTAAGAACGCCCAAACCCTAATATAAAAAAAAAACCTACCCAAAAAATGTTTTAAAAAAACCTAACACTAACTCCTGACAATCCACTTACAGTTTCTGAAGTCCGGACATCCAGGCAGCGAAATCTTCATCTAGGCAGCAAAGTCTTCATTCAGGTGGCGAGGTCTTCATCCATCCAGGCGGCGTCTTCTATCTTCATCCAGGTGGCATCTTCTATCTTCACCCCGGAGGCGTCTTCTATCTTAATCCCGGTGGCGCGGAGCGGCTCCATCCTTGAAGACATCAAGCGCGGATCGTCCTCTTCATACGGTCACTGCCGTACACTGAATCTTCAATGCAAGGGAGCCTTTTTAAAATGGCGTCCCTTGCATTCCTATTGGCTGATTTTGATTTTTGAAATTCAAATCAGCCAATAGGATGAGAGCTACTGAAATCATATTGGCTGTTCAAATCAGCCAATAGGATGAGAGCTACTGAAATTATTTTGGCTATTCAAATCATACAAACATTCATTTGTATGCTCTGTAGAAAAACTATGTAAACATGATATACCAATCTAAATTAACCTCCAGTGGGAGTGGTAATGAGAGATATGTACATGAAATAGCTGGTTTTGCTAATTGAACTTTCCAGGATTTATTAGCATTTTGATACCTAACTATTAGATTATGTTTACAAAAATAGATAACAGGACCAGATCAGCTCTTTCTGCAGAGCAATTTAAACAGGGCTATCCTTGAGAACAATAAAAATAATCACAAAGGAACAAATCCCCATACATTTAATATTCTGTAGAAAGTATAAAAAAGTCATTTGGAACACATTAATTATTTTATTATTATTCTTTATTTATAAAGCGCCAACAGATTCCGCAGAGCTGCCCATGGGTACAAGGATAAAAGTACAACGGAGAAACAATACAATAAGAGACAAAATTTTACAGACAATTACAGGGGAAATTGAGGACCCTATTCCCGTGGGTACTTACAATCTAGATGGGTTGGAGGATGGGAAACAGGAGGTGGGGACTGCAAAAGTGAGAATATTAGTGAGGAGATAGATGAGGGTAACTTGTTGGGTAAGTGAAGTTAGTTTGTTAATGAGTTGGGTGATAAGCTTCCCTGAACAAAAAGGTCTTTAGGGAACGTTTAAAGGAGGAGAGGTTAGGGGAAAGTTTAGCTGCTCGAGAGAAGTCCTCTAGTCTAGCATGAGAGGAGGTGATGGTAGAGGACGCAAGAAGCAGGTCATTGCTGGATCTTAGGGGGCGCTTTGGGGTATATTTGTTGATGAGTGAGGATAGGTAGGGTGGGGCAGCATTGGTGAGGGCTTTGTAGGTCAGGGTGAGAATTTTGAATTTAATTCTGCTGTGAATGGGGAGCCAGTGAAGGGACTCACAGAGAGGTGCAGCAGAAACAGAGCATTGAGAGAAGTGGATTAGCCTTGCAGATGCATTTTGGATGGATTGAAGCGGAGAGTGGCGGGAGAGAGGGAGGCCAGATAGTAAGTTATTACAGTAGTCAAGTAGGGAAATTACCAGGCAGTGGATTAGCTGTTTAGTAGTTTCAGCACTCAGAAACGGACAAATTTCGGAGATATTGCGTGGGTGGTTGCGGCAGGATGAAGAAGTGTACATAGAGAAGAGTAGAGGACCCAGGGCAGAGCCTTGAGGTACTCCAACAGACAGAGGCAATAGAGAGAAGAGTCACCAGCAAAAGAGACAGAGAAGGATCTGTTAGAGAGATACAACTGAATCCAGGAGAGGGCAGTGTCAAAGAGCCCAAGAGAGCGGAGAGTCTGTAGAAGGGGATGGTCAACGGTGTCTTTTTTTAATTCTTTTATTAAGCCAGTTCACAGAACATAAGGGAGAAAACTACATACACTTCATGCCCATAAAACAGGTGACATGTTTATACAAGAACAATAGATAAATACATAAACCACAGAACAATAAGTGTAGACCACATGTCTTTTAAGAATTTGGCCATAATGAAATTCACAGAGATTACCCTGATTTCAGAGTTTCCCAAACCAACACAGGACAATTCCTGTTTCTCATATCCCTATATCTATTGACACTTATATAAAAAAAACTATCATGCCTATGAACCATACAAATTTTATCCCCACAAAAACATAAAGTAAACACAGAACAAACAGAAAAAAAATAAAAATTATAACCATAGATGAATCACTCCATCCCTCTATAACATTACTTACTTTAACACAGTCTTCAAATTACTGTGCTACTAATGAAGTGGGTATCCAAGAAAGAGGAAACAGCCCCATTTAAGCTGCTGATATAAATGGTTTGGTGTTGAATAATGGAGATAATAACTGTTTTTGAATCACCAATGTTTGTGCATTGATCAGTGGTAGCCATTTGTCCAAGAATTCCTGCGTCTTATTATCATTTAATAAATTAATGTTCTGTATCTCGAACATAATATGTTGTAACAGGGTGCTTATAAAACTAGAAAGCCTAGGTGGAGATGTATCCTTCCACTTCTTCAATTATCACTATCAGCGTACAGTAGCTATGGTAGTAATTTGGTTTAATGATTGCTGAGTCCGACAAGAAAAAACATCTACCATTAATCTTGAAAAGATCAGAAAAAGTTTGTTGTACCAAAAGTTAAATTTGAACCATAATTGTGATATTTTTTGACATTTCCAAAATATATGTAGAATATCTGCTTTCTAGATGGCATTTAGAGCAGTAAAAATCTTTCAGCTAGATTACGAGTTTTGCGGTATGAGTGAAAAAGCAGCCTTAAGGCTCTTTATCACTACATTTTTTTGGCTGGAACGCAACGTAACTACCGCAGCTTTCCAAAGTCCTTTATCAATGGGACTTTCTTTGCGCCGGTATTACGGGTTTGCCTGGGAGGCCAAAAAGTGAGCGGTACAGCCTAAAACTACAAGATCCATAACGTAAACTGAGTCAGTAGTTATGGGTTTTATGCTACAACGCCATAACATAAAACTCATATCTAAAGTGCTAAAAAGTACACTAACACCCATAAACTACCTATTAACCCCTAAACCGAGGCCCTCCCGCATTGCAAACACTAAAATAAAATTATTAACCCCTAATCTGCCGCTCCGGACATCGCCACCACTATAATAAGCATATTAACCCCTAAACCGCCGCACTCCCGCATCACAAACACTAGTTAAATATTATTAACCCCTAATCTGCTGTCCCTAACTTCGCCGCAACCTATATTACTGTTATTAACCCCTAATCTGTTGCCCACAAAATCGGTGCCACTACTATACTAAAGCTATTAACCCCAAAACCTAGTCTACCCTAGTCTAACCCTAACACCCCTAATTTTAATGTAATTAAAATAAATCTAAATAAAACCTACTATTAATAAGTAAATAATTCCTATTTAAAACTAAATACTTACCTGTAAAATAAACCCTAAGCTAGCTACAATATAACTAATAGTTACATTGTAGCTATCTTAGGTTTTATTTTTATTTCACAGGCAAGTTTGTATTTATTGTAACTAGGTAGACTAGTTAGTAAATAGTTATTAACTATTTAATAACTACCTAGTTAAAATAAATACAAATTTACCTGTAAAATAAAACCTAATCTGTCTTACACTAACACCTAACATTACACTACAATTAAATAAATTACATTTATTAAATATAATTAACTAATTTACAAAAACAAACACTAAATTACACAAAATAAAAAAGAAATTAACAATATTTAAAATAATTAGACCTAATATAATATCCCTATCAAAATAAAAAGCCCCCCCCAAAATAAAAAAAACCCTAGCCTATACTAAACTACCAATAGCTCTTAAAAGGGCCTTTTACGGGGCATTGCCCCAAAGAAATCCGCTCTTTTACCTGTAAAAAAATAATACAAACAACCCCCCAACAGTAAAACCCACCACCCACACAACCAAACCCCCCAAATAAAAACCTATCTAAAAAACCTAAGCTCCCCATTGCCCTGAAAAGGGCATTTTGCTCTTTTTTGCCCAAACCCTAATCTAAAAATAAAACCCACCCAATAAACCCTTAAAAAAACCTAACACTAACCCCTGAAGATCCACTTACAGTTTTTGAAGACCCGACATCCATCCTCAACGAAGCAGCATAAGTCCTCAACAAAGCGGCAGAAGTCTTCATCCAACCGGGCAGAAGTCTTCATCCAGATGGCATCTTCTATCTTCATCCATCCGGCGCGAGCGGCTCCATCTTCAAGACATCTGGCACGGAGCATCCCCTTCTTTCCACGGCTCTTCTCGAATGAAGGTTCCTTTAAGTGACGTCATCCAAGATGGCATCCCTTGAATTCCGATTGGTTGATAGAATTCTATCAGCCAATCGGAATTAAAGGGTAAAAAACCCTATTGGCTGATGCAATCAGCCAATAGGATTGAGCTTGCATTATATTGGCTGATTGGAAAAGCCAATAGAATGCAAGCTCAATCCTATTGGCTGATTGCACCAGCCAATATGATTTTTTTCCCCTTTAATTTCGATTGGCTGATCTTGGATGACGTCACTTAAAGGAACCTTCATTCGAGAAGAGCCATGGAAAGAAGAGGATGCTCCGCCGGATGTCTTGAAGATGGAGCCGCTCCGTGCCGTATGGATAATGATAGAAGATGCCGTCTGGATGAAGACTTCTGCCGACTTGGATGAAGACTTCGGCCCGCTTAAATGAAGACTTCTGCCGGCTTCGCTGAGGACTTCTGCCGCTTCGTTGAGGATGGATGTCGGGTATTCAAAAACTGTAAGTGGATCTTCGTGGGGTTAGTGTTCGGTTTTTTGTAAGGGTTTATTGGGTGGGTTTTATTTTTAGCTTAGGGTTTGTGCGGAAAAATAGCTAAATGCCCTTTTAAGGGCAATGCCCATCCAAATGCCCTTTTCAGGCCAATGGGGATCTTAGGTTTTCTTTCATGTAATTGGCAAGAGTTGATGAGCTTGTGACGTATGGGATATACAATCCTACCAGGAAGGGCAAAGTTTCCCAAACCTCAAAATTCCTATAAATACACCCCTCACCACACCCACAAATAAGTTTTACAAACTTTTCCTCCTATGGAGGTGGTGAAGTAAGTTTGTGCTAAGATTTCTACGTTGATATGCGCTTCTCAGCATTTTGAAGCCCGATTCCTCTCAGACTTCAGTGAATGTCAGAGGGATGTGAAGGGATTATCACCTATTGAATGCAATGGTTTTCCTCACGGGAGATCTATTTTATAGGTTCTCTGTTATCGGTCGTAGAGATTCATCTCCTACCTCCCTTTTCAGATCGACCATATACTCTCATATTTCATTACCTCTACTGATAACTGTTTCAGTACTGGTTTGGCTATCTGCTATATGTGGATGGGTGTCTTTTGGTAAGTATGTTTTCATTACTTAAGATACTCTCAGTTATGGTTTGGCACTTTATGTATTTATATAAAATTCTAAATATATGTATTGTACTTATATTTGCCATGAGTCAGATTTAAGTATATTTCCTTTTGAAGACTCTCAGTTTCATATCTGGTAAATGCATTTTTTAGGAAAAAAAATTCTTACCTGGGGTAAAGTCTTTTTTTCAATTGACTGTTCTTTTTAATTTGCGGGCAAAATTAGGCTCGCAAGGGTGCAAAATGCCAAAGTATATTGCGTCATTTTTGGCGCAAGATTTTTTTGGTGCGAAGTTACGTTCGATGACGCAAATTCGTCATTTACGCCGTCTTAGTCGACGCCGAGTCCTTTCACAAGGTTGCGTCTTTGATGACGTGAGTGTGTCATTTCCAGATGTTGTTGGTGCCAAAAAAAATTCTGTTTGTGTTGTGCGTCATACTTGGCGCCAATTATTTTCATTATTTAAAACCCCATTCCTATATGCCTCTTGCCTTTTTTATTTAGATTATTTTAAATTATATTTAAATTAGGGGGGGTTAGGGTTAGGTTTAGACTTAGGTTTAGGGGTTAATAGCTTTAATATAGTAGCTGCGACGTTGGGGGTGGCAGATTAGGGGTTAATAAATGTAAGTAGGTGTCGGCGATGTTAGGGACGGCAGATTAGGGGTTAATAAAATTTAACTAGTGTTTGTGAGGCAGGAGTTTAGGGGTTAATATATTTATTAAAGTGGCGGCGATGTCCGATCGGCAGATTAGGGGTTAATATATTTATTAAAGTGTTTCTGATGTGGGGGGGGGGGGGGCATCGGTTTAGGGGTTAATAGGTAGTTTATGGGTGTTAGTGTACTTTTTAGCACTTTAGTTAAGAGTTTTATTTTCCGGCGTTAGCCCATAAAACTCTTAACTACTGACTTTTAAATGCGGTAGAAGTCTTGCCAGTAGAGGGTCTACCGCTCACTTCTTCCAAGACTTATAATACCAGCGTTAGGCAAATCCCATTAAAAAGATAGGATACGCAATTGACGTAAGGGGATTTGCGGTATGCTCGAGTCGCGGAAGAAATGTGAGCAGCACACCTGTACCTGTCAGACTCATAATACCAGCGGGCGTTAAAAAGCAGCGTTGGGACCTCTCAACGCTGCTTTTTAAGGCTAACGCAAGACTCGTAATCTAGGCGTATGGTTGCAGCTGCATCAACTTTTTGGTTGGAAAATTTAGCACAACAAGAAATGGATTCTGATTTGTCTAGCATTGTTCGCTTGCTTCAACATGCTAATAATTTTATTCGTGATGCCATTTTTGATATCATCAAAATTGATGTTAAATCTATGTCTTTAGCTATTTTAGCTAGAAGAGCTTTGTGGGTTAAATCTTAGAATGCTGACATGACTTCTAAGTCTAGATTGCTATCTCTTTCTTTCCAAGGTAATACGTTATTTGGTTCTCAGCTGGATTCGATTATTTCAACTGTCACTGGGGGGGAAGGAAGTTGATAAAAGACCTAAGGGTAAATCTAAAGCTTTTTTCGTTCCTTTCAACAAATTAAGGAGCAGAAACCTAATCCTTCCCCCAAGGAATCTGTTTCCAATTG
The DNA here is from genome assembly GCF_027579735.1 of Bombina bombina. Lineage (NCBI taxonomy): Eukaryota > Metazoa > Chordata > Amphibia > Anura > Bombinatoridae > Bombina > Bombina bombina. The sequence continues at coordinate 887,112,457 of NC_069500.1, forward strand.
GAAACCTTCTTCAAATTGGAATAAATCCAAGCCGTTTAAGAAACCAAAGCCAGCCCCCAAATCCGCATGAAGGTGCGGCCCTCATTCCAGCTCAGCTGGTAGGGGGCAGATTAAGATTTTTCAAGGATGTTTGGACAAATTCTGTAAAAAATTAATGGATTCTGAGTATTGTCTCTCAGAGGTATCGAATAGGATTCAGAGTAATACCTCCTGTGAGAAGATATTTTCTCTCACACATCCCAGCAAATCCAGTAGAGGCTCAAGCTTTCTTGAAGTGTGTTTCAGACCTGGAGCTTTTAGGAGTAATCATGCCAGTTCCGTTTTGGGAACAGGATCTGGGGTTTTATTCAAATCTATTCATTGTCCCAAAGAAAGAAAATTCATTTAGACCAGTTCTGGATCTAAAAATTTTGAATTGTTATGTAAGAGTACCAACTTTCAAAATGGTGACTATAAGGACTAATCTGCCTTTTGTTCAGCAAGGGCATTATATGTCCACAATAGACTTGCAGGATGCATATCTTCATATTCCGATTCATCCAGATCATTATCAGTTTATGAGATTCTCTTTTCTAGACAAGCATTACCAATTTGTTGCTTTTCCATTTGGCCTAACGACAGCTCCAAGAATCTTTTCAAAGGTTCTCTGTGCCCTACTCTCTGTAATCAGAGAATGGTGTATTGCAGTGTTTTCTTGTTTGGACGATATCTTGGTACTAGCTCAGTCTTTACATTCTGCAGAATCTCACACAAATCAACTAGTGTTGTTTCTTCAAAGACATGGTTGGAGGATCAATTTACCAAAAAGTTCAGTGATTCCTCAGACAAGGGTCACCTTTTTAGGTTTCCAGATAGATTCAGTGTCCATGACTCTGTCTCTAACAGACAAGAGACGATTAAAATTGGTTTTAGCTTGTCGGAACCTTCAGTCTCAATCATTCCCTTCGGTAGCTATGTGCATGGAAGTTTTAGGGCTCATGACTACAGAAACAAGGACACAACAAGTCCCAGGGAGGTGCGCTCATGTGTGCAAAAGGTATAAGTAGACTGTAAAGGACGAACTCTTGCAACGAAGGAGGAGATCCAGCAATATCAACCTAGAAGGAAAAAAGAAAAGAAAAGAGGCACCACATGGTGTAGTATGGACAAGATTCAATCAGCAGAAGACAGTGACCCTGAGCCCCTAGCAATGGAAACTCACAGAGCAGGCGACACAATCGGAGTTGACAGCCTGATGAAACAGCATGTTTTGCTGAGAAACACGTTGCATAATCTCTGTGTATTTTAGTAAACATACACTTTTTAATATCACCTGCTTGTTCACTTATACTGACTCTAAGAGTTGCATTACAACAATTGGGCTAACGAAACCTCCATGCCTGTTGACGTCTGCTTTTGGCTGGTATCCCTGGATTGGACACTGACAGTCATCTGACTTAATCTGATGTGGGACGCTCCAGCCATTGCTGAGAGACATACGGGTGACTCAGAGGGTCCAGTGCTGCTTTGCCTGGCACTCCGGTTGTGCCGCCTGCTCTGTGAGTTTTCATTGCTAGGGGCTCAGGGTCACTGTCTTCTGCTGATTGAATCTTGTCTGTACTACTCCATGTGGTGCCTCTTTTCTTTTTTTTCCCTTCTTCTTTTCTTCTTAGGTCTCATGACTGCAGCATCGGACACAATCCCCTTTGCTCATTTTCATATGAGACCTCTCCAGCTTTGTATGCTGAATCAGTGGTGCAGGGATTATACAAGGATATCACAATTAATATCCTTAAATCAAAATGTTCGACTATCTCTGACTTGGTGGTTAGATCACCATCGTATAGTTCTAGGGGCTTCTTTTGTTCATCCAACCTGGACTGTGATCACAACAGATGCGAGTCTTTCAGGTTAGGGAGCTGTTTGGGGATCTCTGACAGCACAAGGGGTTTGGAAATCTCAAGAGGCCAGATTACCAATCAATATTTTGGAACTCCGTGCAATTTTCAGGGCTCTTCAGATTTGGCCTCTATTGAAGAGAGAACCGTTCATTTGTTTTCAGACAGACAATATCACAACTGTGGCATATGTCAATCATCAGGGTGGGACTCAGTCCCCTAGCTATGACAGAAGTATCTCGGATACTTTCTTGGGTGGAATCCAACTCTTGTCTAATTTATGCTGTACATATCCCAGGTGTAGACAATTGGGAAGCGGATGATCTCAGCCGTCAGACTTTACATCCGGGGGAGTGGTCCCTCCATCCAGATGTGTTTTCTCAGATTGTTCAGATGTGGGGTGTTCCAGAAATAGATCTGATGGCTTCTCATCTAAACAAGAAACTTCCCAGGTACCTGTCCAGGCCCAGGGATCTTCAGGCGGAAGCAGTGGATGCGTTGACAATTCCTTGGTGTTACCAACCTGCTTATATTTTCCAGCCTCTAGTTCTTCTTCCAAGACTGATTTCCAAGATCATCATGGAACAATCGTTTGTATTGCTGGTAGCTCCAGCATGGCCTCATAGGTTTTGGTATGCGGATCTTGTTCGGATGTCCAGTTGCCAACCTTGGCCACTTCGATTAAGGCCGGACCTTCTGTCTCAAGGTCCATTTTTCCATCAGTATCTCAAATCAATAAATTTGAAGGTATGGAAAATGAACGCCTAGTGCTTATTCATAGAGGTTTCTCTGACTCAGTGATTAATACTATGTTACAGGCTCGTAACTCTGTTTCTAGAAAGATTTATTATTGAGTTTGGAAGACTTATATTCCATGGTGTTCTTTTCATAAATTCTCCTGGCATTCTTTTAGAATTCCTAGAATTTTACAGTTTCTTCAGGATGGTTTGGATGGTTTGTCTGCAAGTTCCTTGAAGGGACAAATCTCTGCTCTTTCTGTCTTATTTCACAGAAAGATTGCTAAGCTTCCTGATATCCATTTTGTACAATATCTCCTCCTTTGACTCTTAATTTGGTTTTAAAGGCTTTACAGGCTCCTCCATTTAAGCCTATACATTCTTTGGACATTAAACTACTTTCTTGGAAAGTGTTGTTCCTTTTGGCCATCTCTTCTGCTAGAAGAGTTTCTGAATTATCTGCTCTTTCTTGTGAATCTCCTTTTCTGATTTTTCATCAGGATAAGGCGGTTTTGTGGTCTTCATTTAAATTCTTACCTAAGGTTGTGAATTCTAGAGAAATTGTCCCTTCCTTCTGTCCTAATCCTAAGAGTTATTTGGAGAGATCCTTACATTCTTTGGATGTGGTTAGAGCTTTGAAATATTATGTTGAAGCTAAAGATTTCAGGAGGACTTCTAGCCTATTTGTTATCTTTTCTGGTTCTAGGAAAGGTCAGAAGGCTTCTGCCATTTTCTTGGCATCGTGGCTAAAGCTTTTGATTCATCAAGCTTATTTGGAGTCGGGTCAAGCCCCGCCTCAGAGAATTACAGTTCATTCTACTAGATCAATCTCCACTTCGTGGGCTTTTAAGAATGAAGCTTCAGTTGATCAGATTTGCAAAGTAGCAACATGGTCTTCTTTGCATACATTTACTAAATTCTACCGTTTTGATGTATTCGCTTCTTTGGAAGCAGTTTTTGGTAAAGTTCTTCAGGCAGCTGTGTCAGTTTGATTCTTCTGCTTATATTTTAAGTTTTTCCTTTCATTCATGAGAATAAACTTATATTTTGGGTTGTGGATTATTTTTTTTCAGCGAAAAATGGCTATTTTTATTTTTATCCCTCCCTCTCTAGTGACTCTTGCATGGAGTTCCACATCTTGGGTATTGCTATCCCATATGTCACTAGCTCATGGACTCTTGCCAATTACATGAAAGAAAACATAATTTATGTAAGAACTTACCTGATAAATTCATTTCTTTCATATTGCCAAGAGTCCATGAGGGCCACCCTTTTTAAAGTGGTTATGATTTTTTTGTATAAAGCACAATTATTTCAAAATTCCTTTGTTAAAGCGTTTTACTCCTTTCTTTATCACCCCACTACTTGGCTATTCGTTAAACTGAATTGTGGGTGTGGTGAGGGGTGTATTTATAGGCATTTTGAGGTTTGGGAAACTTTGCCCCTCCTGGTAGGATTGTATGTCCCATACGTCACTAGCTCATGGACTCTTGCCAATATGAAACAAATTAATTTATCAGGTAAGTTCTTACATAAATTATGTTTTTCAGATAGGATTTTATTTGGGGGGTTTGGTCGTGTGGGTGGTGGGTTTTACTGTTGGGGGGTTGTTTGTATTTTTTTTAAGGGCTATTGGCAGTTTAGTTTAGGCTAGGGGTTTTTTTTTATTTTGGGGGGGCTTTTTTATTTTGATAGGGCTATTAGATTAGATGTAATTAGTTAAATTATTTGATAATTTCTTTTTTTATTTTGTGTAATTTAGTGTTTGTTTGGTCTTTGTAAATTAGTTAATTGTATTTAATAAATGCAATGTATTTAATTGTAGTGTAATGTTAGGTGTTAGTGTAACTCAGGTTAGGTTTTATTTTACAGGTAAATTTGTATTTATTTTAACTAGGTAGTTATTAAATAGTTAATAACTATTTACTAACTAGTCTACCTAGTTAAAATAAATACAAACTTGCCTGTGAAATAAAAATAAAACCTAAGATAGATACAATGTAACTATTAGTTATATTGTAGCTAGCTTAGGGTTTATTTTATAGGTAAGTATTTTTTTTTAAAATAGGAATTATTTAGTTATTAATAGTAGGTTTTATTTAGATTTTTTTAAATTACATTAAAGTTAGGGGGTGTTAGGGTTAGACTTAGGGTTAGGGGTTAATAACTTTAGTATAGTGGCGGCGATGTTGGGGGCAGCAGATTAAGGCTTAATAACTGTAATGTAGGTGGCGGCGATATTGGGGGATGGTAGATTAGGGGTTAATAAGTGTAGGTAGGTAGCGACGAAATTGGGGGTGGCAGATTAGGGCTTAATAAATGTAGGTAGGTGGCGGCGATGTTAGGGGCGGAAGATTAGGAGTTAATAAGTGTACTGTAGATGACGGCGATATCGGGGGCAGCAGATTAGGGGTTAATAAGTGTAATGTAGGTGTTGGCGATGTCGGGGCAGCAGATTAGGGGTGTTTAGACTAGGGGTTTATGTTAGGGTGTTAGGTGTAAACATAAATTTTTATTTCCCCATAGGAATCAATGGGGCTGCGTTACAGAGTTTTACCTCCTTTATTGCAGGTGTTAGGTTTTTTTTTTCAGCTGGCTCTCCCCATTGATATCTATGGGGAAATCGTGCATGAGCACGTAAAACCAGCTCAAAGCAGAGCTGGTATTGGAGTGCGGTAGGGAGCTCAATTTTGCTCTACGCTCACTTATTGCCTGCTAATGCCGGGTTTATGAAAACCTGCAATAGCGGCGCTATAGGGAAGTGAGCGGTGACAATAACTTGCAAGTTAGCACCGAGCCGCTCTTACCGCAAAACTCGTAATCTAGCCGTTTATTAGGAAATAATTTTGCTAATTTAGAGGGAGAAAAATAGACATTATGAATCAGTTTGACATGGGATTCTTTCAAACCAATGGGAATTGTAAGCTTTTGTATTAAAGGGGCAGTCTAGTCAAAATTAAACTTTCATGATTCAGATAGGGCATGTAATTTTAAACAACTTTCCAATTTACTTCTATTATCTAATTTGCTCAATTCTTTAGATATCCTTTGTTGAAGAAATAGCAATGCACATGTGTGAGCCAATCACACAAGGCCTCTATGTTCAGCAACCAATCAGCAGCTACTGAGCATATCTAGATATGCTTTTCAGCAAGTGATATCAAGATAATAGAAGTAAATGAGAAAGTTGTTTAAAATGACATGCTCTTTCTAAATCACGAAAGAAAAAATGTGGGTTTCATGTCCCTTTAACATACAACTGTGTCTAATATTTATAGAGTCTACTGCTGAAAAGTGCAATGCCCAAAAAGCTTGAATTTTATTTAAATATAGCTGACCCTGTTTGGAAAGCAAAATATCATATAGTAACGATATAGAGCATTTGCCTTCAGAAAATTTCCTGATAGATAAATTGATCTCGTACCATCGACACAGTAGCTTGATTTTCCAACTTTTAGAATTAATAAAATGACGTATCTGAAAATATGCAAACAGATCATTCCTGGATATTTGGAACATGCAAATAAGATTATTAAAGGGTAGCAAATGTCCGGTAGGAGAGAACAATTGATGAAGATATACCAACCCCTTTTGAGACAATTATTTAAAAACTGCTTGTTGAATTCCTGGAATAAATTCTGGATTCCCACATATTGGAAGAAGGGAAGAGCATTCAAAATCTATTCCCAGGTTAAAACAAATCTTTTGCCCTGCAATGATAACATTATTAAAGGTAATTAAATTTGTTAGAATACTAGGGAGATTCCCTATTGGACAATGCAAAATCGCCTTTAGAGAGAATGGTGAGATTATTAGTTATTAGTTTAATAGAGGTGAATTTACTTAGAATCCTTAGCCAGTCCATTGCGGTCCTAGCTAACGTTACAAAATTGTACAGTTTAATATCTGGAAAGGGTCAACAGTGTCAAAGGCAGCAGAGAGGTCAAGTAAGATGAGTATAGAGTAGTAGCCTTTGTTTTTAGCAGAAAGGAAGTCGTTAGTAACCATGGTGAGGGCAGTCTCAGTTGAGTGTTGGGGACGGAAGCCAGATTGCAGCGGGTCGAGCAATGAGTTGAAGGACAGGAAGTGGGTTAGGCGATCAAAACCTAGTTTTTCAAGGATTTTTTAAGCTAGTGGGAGCAGTGATATGGGGTGGTAGTTTGCAGGAGAGTTAGGGTCAAGGGAGGGTTTTTTGAGGATGGGGTGACCTTTGCATGTTTGAAGGAGGCAGGGAATGAGCCAGTAGAAAGGGATAGGTTGAATATATGAATAAGAGCTGGAGTGAGGTTGGGAGACAGAGAAGGTATTAGATGTGAAGGAATAGGGTCGAGTGGGCATGTAGTGAGGTGTGAGGAAGACAATAGGGAAGCCACTTCACTCTCAGTGGTTGGGAGGAGGGTGCAGAGAGCGGCAGAGGGGGTGACTGGGAGTGAAGTTAGGAGATTGCAGGCTTGTGTTGGGATGTTTCTTTGCATGGTAAGTGTTTTATTGAAAAATTAGTCAGCCAGGTCTTGAGCACTGAATGCAGATGAGGGGGGATGTGCAGGTGGGTAGAGGAGAGATTTGAAAATGGAGAAGAGTCTTTTAGGGTTTGAGGAGTGAGTGGATATAAGAGAAGAGAAGTAGGTTTGCTTAGCTAGGTGAAGGGCAGAGGTGTAAGAGTGAAGAATGAACTTATAGTGGATGAAATCAGGTTCAGAGCGAGATTTCCTCCATACATGTTCAGCAGTGCGGGAGCATTTTTGCAGGTGGCGTGTTTGCCTGGAGTGCCAGGGCTGGAGCTGATGACGTGGGGCTTTGCAAAGTTGGGGAGGAGCGAGAGTGTCAAGTGCAGAGGATAGGGTATTGTTATAGTGGGTTTATAGCAAGGTCAGGACAGGATATCGTGGAAGTGTGGGGAAGGCGCATTTGAATAAGGTTGGGGAGGGTCAAGAGTGTGCAGATTTCTACAGGTGCGGGGACAAGGGGGGGGAAGTAGGTTTAGTCTGTATATTAAGCATAAAGGTAATCAAATAGTGGTCTGAGATGAGAAATGGGCGACAGACCACATGAGAGAGAGAGCATGTATTTAAGGGAAAATACATTTTACAGTACAGTGTTCCTTTAATAAAACTTTGGCTACAAGTATTTATTTACTTCAGACATTGTAAACTAAATTAACCCCTTCAGGATGATGGGGTGTTAATTATTGGAATGAAGTTACAATGTAGACATTAACAGGAATCAGGAAGTCACATGATCATGGCTGTGATCAGGTGATTCCAATGCTGGGATCCGTGGCCGGACAACGGACATTTGTCCGACTAACATTTGTGTGATGGATAATATTCCGACAGACAAATGGCCGTCGGATAACAGTTCGGGATACTAGATACATAGATTAGGTAGAATAAATAGATAGAATCAATTGATACATAAGGATAGATACAGTTTTACCCAGACAGAGAACCACAAGACATATGGGCTGCGACCCACGGTTAGGTTCCCAGAGGTGGTTGCAGCACCAGAGGCTCTGATTAGAACAGAGCACTCTGGTGCATATCTGCCCTCGGCTGAACTTGTAACGTATCCTATCGGATTGCCTACGAAGTTCAGCAAGTCCCACAGTTGAACTTTGCACTTTGTCAAAGCAGGAGGGTGCACAACGGTAAAAAAGTTAGGATGTTCCATGTCGTTCTAATGGCGTTAAAGTCCAGTGCTTTTAGGATGGCATGGAACATCCTAATGGCGTCTAGGTGTTAAAGAGGTTTTGTAGACACCATTATTATAGTTCATTCTGTAATCTTACTGATATTTAATAAGCATATAATTTGGCATTTCACATATGACACAAAACACAGAACCTGAATATATATTTTTTGATTCCCAGCCAGCTATAATGATTAATCTAGAAGATGGGTTTACTTACAGATTTGTCCTATTGTGCCAAACAAGAAGGCTACAGGTACAAAATACAGACATAGCTACCATATATATGAAGACAACCAGATGCCTTGAAAACCCTTCATTATAATTTATAATAAAATAAAGTTGGATTTGGCACATGGCTTTGCTATATGGTGTTAAAAATTGTTGCACATAATCACTCCTCATAACTTTTTCTTTATTGAAGAAGTCTCTTATTAAAGAAGGAATTCCTATGCCCCAATAACATTTAAATATTCTTTTTTGGAAGCTCTAACACATTTTTAATGGGAGATCCAACTCAAAGTTAATCCCCAGTCAACTTTCTTTCTTCATTTATTTATGGTATTTCTGGGTCCATGAAGAATATGAAGAACAAGAGAGAAAAAGAGAGCACGTGTCCTGCTTCAAAAGTGTGTGTGTCACTTGAAAAGTTATGCATAGTGAGGTAAAAAATACAAAGTAATAGTGTAGTGTTTGTATCAATAACTATATGTTTTGATCCTTTTCTTAAATGATCATTCTCTTCATTAGAGGAATTTATTTGTAAACAAAGCCCCTTGTTTTACTATGAGTTAACCCCTGCAAAAGGGGTTAAACATGTATTCAAAGTTGGGCTACTGTGCCACTCAAAATGGTGATACAGCTAGTAAACCAATGAGGAGCAGGTATACTTGTGTATGCTCCAGTCACTGTTTGAATCCTCATCTGATGCAGAATGGGAGTGCTCCAGGAGTGCAAAATTGATTAACTATTTTGTAGGAGTTGAAGAAATATTAAACATTTGTTTAAAAACAATATAATTTAATTGATCAAACAGGGCATTTCATTCTTACACTACATTATCCATTTAAAAAAATGGAGTATAAAATAACATTTGCCTGATGACTTCCAGGACTGGGAGGCCTAGGTACAGTGAGGGAGACTTGTGGGCGGACCCACTGATTATTTGTTAACGAAGCTATGATTGGCCGGTGAAGGAGGACAAATGTTTGTTGGATGGAGTAGGGATGAGCATGGGTGGGGTCAGGCATGTGGTGGGTGGAGCTGCAACAGTGATTAGTTTTTCTTTAAAAACTGTGACATTTGTAGGAAAGGGACAGAACTCTCAGACTGTGACACTCCTGAAAAAAACGTATATATCTATACCTGTATATATTCATATAGATATATAGGTACTATATATATATATATATATATATATATATATATATATATACACACTCACTAGCCACTTTATTAGGTACACCTGTTCAATTGCTTGGTAACGCAAATTGCTAATCAGCCAATCACATGGCAGCAACTCAATGCCTTTAGGCATCTAGACGTGGTGAAGACGACTTGCTGAAGTTCAAACCGAGCATCAGAATGGGGAAGAAAGGGGATTTAAGTGACTTTGAACATGGCATGGTTGTTGGTGCTAGACGGGCTGGTCTGAGTATTTCAAAAACTGCTGATATACTCTTGTATACCTCTCTAGGATTTACATAGAATGGTCCGAAAGAGAGAAAATATTGAGTAAGCAGCAGTTGTGTGAACAACAATGCCTTGTTGATATCAGAGGTCAGAAGAGAATAGGCAGACTGGTTCAAGATGATAGAAAGGCAACAGTAACTCAAATAACCACTCGTTACAACCAAGGTATGTAGAATACCATCTCTGAATGCACAACACGTCAAACCTTGAAGCAGATGGGCTACAGCAGCAGAAGAACACACCAGGTGCCACTCCTGTCAGCTAAGAACAGGAAACTGAGGCTACAATTCGCACAGGCTCACAAAAATTGGACAATAGAAGATTGAGAAAACATTGCTTGCTCTGATGAGTCTCGATTTCAGCTGCGACATTCAGATGGTAGGGTCAGAATAAAAACATGAAAGCATGGATCCATCCTGCCTTGTATCAACAGTTCAGGCTGGGGTTTTACCGTTTCTCTCTTTCAGAAAGGGATTGCCTGGTATTTCGGGGCTGGACTGTACTCTTAAGTCAGGATCACACTGATATGCTACAGGAAAGTTCTTCTCTGTGAAAGGCACATGTTGAGCAAAAAGAGGCTGCTTGTTGGGTGGTAACTAGTTATAGAACAAGCTATTATGTTGTTTTTTCGTTTCCAGGTTGAGCACTTTTCTCTTTTTATTAGTGTATCAATCTTCTGATAGCTACTTCCAGCAGGATAATGCACCATGTCACAAAGCTCAAATAATTTAAAACTGGTTTCTTGAACATGACAATGAATTCACTGTGCTCCAATGGCCTTTACAGTCATCAGTTCTCAATCCAATAGAGCACCTTTGGGATGTGGTGGAACGGGAGATTTGCATCATGAATGTGCAGCTGACAAATCTGCAGCAAAATAGTGATTCTATCATGTCAATATAGACCAAAATCTCTGAGGAATTTTTCCAACACTTTGTTGAATCTATGCCATGAAGAATTAAGGCAGTTCTGAAGGCAAACGGGTCTAACCCGGCACTATCAAGTTGTACCTAATAAAGTGGCCAGTGAGTGTGTGTGTGTGTGTATATATATATATATAAAGGATTTGATCAAGGGCGCATGGACATAGGAACTTAGATCATAATGGTATTAGGTGGTACTTTAGTCCCTTTATAAAATTATAAATTTGTTAATAATTATTACAATCTGAGAGTAGTAGGTAGCTGTTGAGGCCGAAATAGCTTTGAGACTCTGTTGTTAATAAGTATATCTTAATATGATGTTCCTACAGTACATATGAACTAGATAGTGCTCATAACAAATAACAACAGGGTTAATACAGCTTAATTGTTAACATCTAACAAATGGTGTCTACGTCCCTTTAAGACAAACAAACCAAAAATGTATATCTCCCATGTATAGTGCTTTTTACCTTTGTGTATATATATATATATATATATATATATATATATATATATATATATATGCCATAATTTTCCTATGTCCCAAAATAGGGTACCCACTGTAGAGTTAAGTAATTATCAGCAAGATTACAATTATTGCATTATAGTGTGGTAGCCAATAGGATTTCAGTAGCTCTCATCCTATTGGCTGATTTAAAAAATGTCAGCCAATAGGAATGCAAGGTACCCCATTTTTAAACGGGTACCTTGCATTCAAGCTTTAGTGTACGGCAGTGACTGTATGAAGAGGATCCTCCACGCTGGATGTCTGCTCCGATGGCAAAGATGCCCCGCGCCTCCACAGCTCCACGCCACCTGGATGAAGAAAGAAGATGCCCCCGCGATGGATCAAGATGTCGCTGCCTGGATGAAGATGGATGTCCAGACTTCAGGAACAGTGAATAGATTTTCTGGTGTTAGTGTTAGTTTTGTTTTGGGGTGGGTTTTTTTAAGATTAGGGATGGGCAGTAAAAGAGCTGTATGCCCTTTTAATGGAATGCCCATACAAATGCTCCTTTAGGGGCAATGGGTAGCTTAGGTTTTTTTTAGACTTAGTTTTTTTTATTTTGGGGGATTGGTTAGGTGGGGGGTTTTACTGTTGGGGGGATTTTGTAATTTTTTGTAGGTAAAAGATCTGTTTAACTTTTAAGGGCTATTGGTAGTTTATTGTTAGGTTAGGGGGTGTTTTTATTTTGGGGGGGTTTATAGGGCTATTAGATTAGGTGTCATTTTTATTATTTTGGATAATTTCGTTTATTATTTTTTGTAATCTTAGTTTTTTTTATTTTTCGTAATGTTAGTGTTTATTATTTTTTGTAATGTTAGGTTTTTTTATTTTTTTCGTACTGTTAGCATTATTTAATATTGTAATGTTAGGTTTTTTTTATTTTTCGTTTTATTTTATTTACTTAAAATAGTAATGTTAGTTTAATTTATAGTTTAAACTTAGTTTTCTTAATTTCACAGGTAAGTTTTTATTTATTTAAAGATAGTTATATAAGTTTAATTTAAAGTTTAAATTAGTTAAATTAGTCAATTTAGTGTGTTGTATGTGGGGGCTGGCAGTTTAGGGTTTAATAGGTTTAGTTTATTAGTGTCGATGTGGGGGGACGGCGGATTAGGGGTTAATAGGTTTAGTTTATTAGTACCGATGTGGGGGGCCAGTGGTTTAGGGGTTAATCATTTTATTTAGTGTCGGGGGCTGGCGGTTTAGGGGTTAATCATTTTATTTAGTGTCGGTTGTGGCAGATTAGGGGTGTTTAGACTAGGGGTTTATGTTATGGTGTTAGGTTTAAACGTAACTGTTTTTTCCCCATAGTCATCAATGGGGATGCGTTACGGTGATCGCCATTCCCCGATCGCAGGTGTTAGTTTTTTCTAACACTCTCTCTCCACGTAAACTCAGCCCTTGGCTTTTGTGCGGTATGGAGCTTATCGCACCATAACGCACAGCACAACAAGGTTTTTCAGTAACTTGTAATGGCAGCTCTATGGAAAGTGCTATAACGCTCATATTTTGGAATTTTTACGCACCCGGTATAGTCCAAAACTTGAAATCTTGCTGTATATGAGCAGCATCATCTATTGTGAGGAACATAAATTGAATGAGTAAAGCTTTAAATTGAAAGATCTGTCTCATATGTCTGTAATTTACTGACCAATCAGGGTTATTGTGAAGGTTTTTAAGAGATGTGTGTTAGCACTATTTTTAGAGGCTATGAGTACGGCGGACAGCCGAAACGCATCAGCCTGCTAGCTGACATTGGGATATCTGACTCTTATTCCCTGTATTTAACACAATGATCCTAATAAAAGCTAAGTTTTAACTTGTACCATTGGGCTCCCTTGCAATTCTTTTGCCTATGTTCATATTGATAATACCTGGATCATTTAGATCTTTTAATTTTTTTATATTTACTTTCTTTATTGGGGTTACAGGTATTAAGTAGACAATGCATGCAAACAAAACATATACATTATAGGGGCCAATTTATGAAAGGCCTGTCCGACATAATCCGATCAGCAGATCATGTCCGACAGACCTCGCTGAATGCAGAGAGCAATACATTCTCCGCATTCAGCATTGCACCAGCAGCACTTGTGAACTGCTGGTGCAACGCCATCCCCTGCATATTCGTGGCCAATCGGCTGCTAGCAGGGGGTTGTCAATCAACCCGATCATATTCGATCGGGTTAAATTGCGGCGATGTCTGTCCGCCTCCTCAGAGCAGGCGGACAGGTTATGGAGCAGCGGTCTTTAGACCTCTGCTTCATAACTGGTGTTTCTGGCGAGCCTGAAGGCTCGCCAGAAACACGGGACTTCAAGCTCCATATGGAGCTTGATAGATATGCCCCATAGGGCTAGATTTATCACCGCTGAGGCGTACAGGGGCGCGTATACGTGCCCCTATATGCCTCAGCTCGCCTATGGTGGGGCAAAATTACCCGCAGGTAATTAACATTGCACACAAGCGCAATTTTGCGCTGGCGTGAAATCCCGCCCCTGCCCGCGCACAGCCAATCACAGGTGGGCAGGAGCTGTCAATCTCCTCGGTCGAACTCGACCGAGGAGATTGAATTTCGCCACAATAGAGGTGGCGTAGATGTTAGGGAAGCAGCGGTCTGGTGACCGCTGCTTGATAAATCCAGGCGAGCAAGTTCTTGAGAGAACATGCTGCCGTAGGGGCTTAATAAATCTAGCCCATAGTCTCATTTTACTTGTGCTGGTTTTTGCAATGTCTTTATAAGTCTTTTCATAGTCCTCAAAAAAAAAAAAAAAAAAGCTTATTGCCATAAAGTATCTGAAAGGTCCTTAGATATCCGAGATCTTCTTGTATGGCTGTAAAATGGACCTAGTAACCTAGTTTTATAACTTTGAACTGCATTAACAATAACATAAAACAGAGAACAGAAAAATAACAACTAAAATAAAACAAACAGTCTTTTGAAATTATATCTTTAAGGTCTTCAGCAATAGCATTATATCCTTGAGGTAAAGTGTTCCTAACTTGTGAGGAAGTTAGTTTTATCTCCCTAAGAATCTATCAGTGTTTTGGTTATGATACATTAAGTATTTTATTTGTAAAAGTTTCCCAGTAAAAACCATAGGGTCGATTTAAGAAGCAGCGGATGCTGCTTCCGACCCACTCCGCTTCAGTTCCGCCTGAAGCGAAAGTTAAGAAGCAACGGTCCTAAGACCTCTGCTCCTTAACTCGTCCGCCACCTCTGAGGTGGCAGACAGCAATCAGCCCGATCGAATACGATCGAGTTGATTGACACCCCCTGCTAGCGGCCAATTGGCCGTGAATCTGCAGGGGCAGTATTGTACCAGCAGTTCACAAGGACTGCTGGTGCAATGATAAATGCTGACAGCGTATGCTGTTGGCATTTATCGATGTGCGACGGACATGATTCGCTATAGCGGATCATGTCTGTCCGCACCATGATAAATTTATCCCATATCTCTATACAGGTTTATGTTTCCTGTTTTCCAATAGTGGAATCTCTCCATTAGCAGAGTAGTCTCTACCATTGATTGCCATTCAATGTGGTATTGTAGGTGTTTTCCAATTTCTTGGAATCAATTGTTTTGCAACATTGAGTAGTATGAGGTATAAATGGTTGATTTTATATGTAATTCCTGGATTAGAGTGGAGCAGAACTATCTCAGGGGTTGGTTCTATCTGTATGTGCAAGATTCTATTTATAGTATTGAATAATCTGGAAAAATTGTTGGCGCTGTGTTTTAAGTTGGAGCAGTTTGGTCATGTCAGATATTAAATTATTGTTGTGTAAAGAGTGTTAAATCTGTGGGATTTGTTTTATGAATATAGTTTGCATCTGTGATTTTTTTTTTGTGCTAGATTATTATATTCTTCTCTATTTTTTTATTTGTTTGGACCTTTAATTTGATGAGTTCTTCTCTCATGAAGCATTTTGTGTTTTTCCCAAATGGTTTCAGCATTTATATCTGAAGTGTTGTTGATATTAAAAAAATGTTTCCATGTGTTTCTCTAAGGTAGTTATGTGATTAGGATCTAAGAGGATAGTTTTGTCAAGTCTCCAATTATATGGTTTCATGGGGATAGATGGCCACTTCAGTTGACACGTAGCCAGCCCATTGAATGGTCAGACCATGTGGTGTGTTTAATACTAGCATCAGCTCTGTTTGATAAAGCTAAGTGATTAACTAGAATATAGTCCAGTCTGAAATAATTATTTTGTGAGTTAGAGAAAAAGGTGTAATTCCTTTTTGTGGATTGATGAACCTCCATGTGTCATGAAGGGTTAATAGTTTCAAACTATTCCAGATGGATAGAAGGGCATTTTGGGACAATCTATAGTGTGAGCTAGAGCAGTCCATACTTGGGTGTAGTCCAACATTGAGGTCTCCTGCTACCAGGAGGGGACCTTTGATTAATGGAAGTATTGTATTAGTTATGTGTTGGAAAAATACCTCCTGATTCCTGTTTGGGGAATATAAATTAACAATTATCGGTTTTCCAAAAAGTAGCCCTGAAATGCCTAGGTACACTTTGTCCTTATATAATTATATTAAGGGAATTGATTTGTTTATTAAAATACTAACTCTATTTGTTTTCTTTTTTGGGTTTGTACTATGATAGTGTTGAGTATAAGTAGATGAGAAATATTTAGGTATATTTAGGGATTTAAAATGAGTCTCTTGTAGAAGAACTATATCTCATCCTTTTGTTTAATATGTTGTAATGCTATTCTCCTTTTGTTTGGGCAATTTAGTCCCTTCACATTTTGGGAGATTATGGTAATATTCTGCTGTTGTTTAGTCGTCACATTTGTGTGAGAAATAAAAGTTAACATGATGAGTTGCATAAGTAGTGGAGTGAAGAATAAGTGTGTGTTTACCTGAAATAGCAACACATCTAGTATAGACCTTCTATAAGACAAAACATGAAAAAGAAAATAAGAACAATAACTAAAGCAATTGAAATTCAACATTTGAACAGTAAAAGAAAAGAAAATGAGGATACTCTTGATCCTCATCGTGTAAAAGCTATAATAAAATTGTAGCTAAGTTGAGTATGTATTCTATACGACTTTTCTACATACTTGATGTCATTTTTAAACAATTAACTATTCTGCATCAAACAGTCACTTTCTAAGGAATATTAAAGGCCAATATGGGGACCTGGTACAGCCTGTGACTATACCACAGACTAGGCCTACTTCTTTCAGAGTTACTAAAGGAAAGTCATAAGATACGTAAAAATGTGTGAAAAGGATACGTCTCGTGATTTTTGCAGATGACTTCGGTTTTTCTGTTTGCTTTCTCAATTTTTTATTCTGAGATTTCTGCCACTCGGATCTTTGAGGAAGTGGAGGTAGCTCCTCAGGAGACTGTGTGCTATCTTGATCTTGTTGGATTTCCTCGTGCTCAGGTGCTTGTATATTCAGTTTCTTGCAAGTGTCTACAATGTCTTCTGGGGATCTGCAAATTATCCTTCTGCCTTTCCACGTTATGAGTAGATGAAAGGGAATTCCCCATCTATACAGGATGTTCTGTCTTCTCAAGGTAGTAGTTAAGGAGGACAACTCCTTCCTCTTTTGCAATGTTCTAATGGATAAATCTGTGTACATCTGTATGTCCACATTGTTGTAGGTAATGGACTTCTGTCTGGCTATTTTCATGAGGTCTTCTTTTTTTGTGTAGTTGGTGACTTTAGCAATTACGTCTCTTGGTGGCTGAGACTCCAGTGGTTTAGGGCACAAGGCTCTGTGCTCTGTCAATTTGTATATGATCTATGTCATCTTCTTTGAAAAACTGAAATAGGCCTTGCAGGTACTGTTCCAATTCAGGTGCTTCAACTGATTCAGGTATGCCTCTGAACCTTATGTTGTGTCTTCTGCTCCTATTTTCCACATCGTCAAGCTTATTTTCTAAGTCTTGGATTGTTTCATCTTGTTTTTGAATACGAGAATATACTGCTGACATAGCTGTAGAGTGAATATTTTGCTTGTTTTCTATCTTTTCTATTCTGTTACCAAAGTCTGAAATGTCTTTTTTAATATCTGAAACTTCTTCACGTATGCATTGCTTGACTTTCATAATTAGTGATGAGAAGTCCTTTTTTGAAGGGAGGGAGTTTAACAGAGCTTTGGGTATTGTTTCTGCTTCTGTAGCTGAGTCTTCTGATTCTGATGAAGGGGTTAAGTCCCTTAATTTTGCACCACTTTGCTTTATGCTGGCTTGGGATGAAGATTCTATAGCCTTGAAGTAGTTGTTTACTGAAGGAGTGGAAATAGTTGTCTCCTTTGCTGCGTTTTCTTTTCTAGGTAGCCGTTGTGAGATGCAGCAGTTTTGTCTGGATGTTTGGATAAATATAATATAGTGTTTTAAGGTGGGCAAAAGCCCCTGAGTTGCATAGGATAAGAATAGTTGATTTACATTATCACTGCTGTTGAGCATCAAATGTAGATCTCTAGTTTTCAAATAAAGATAACATATAAGCTCTCCTTTTGTCTTTGTGAGTTTAAGTTCTATTGCTTTTAAAGCAGATTTTTCATGCGTAGGTTGCTCCTATCAAACTTCTAGCATTCCATGTAGGCCCATGTTGCGTTATAGCCATTTACTAGGAGCCAAATGCCTACTGCTTTTTAGAATTTGTATGTGCGGTAATATTTCTTTTATATTTTGCAGGGATGTGGTCTTTAGCCTGTCGATAGTGGCAGCATTAATCTTCTGGGGTATTAGGTAGGCCCGTGCTACGTTGTGGCTGATTGTACATGTGGGGCCTGTATATAGATTTTGGGCACGTTTGTGCGTTTTACCTATGTCCCCTTCTAGATGCCTGCTCCTGTGTCTAATGTCCGATGATCCGGAGAACTGCTTGATGGGATCGGGCACCTTAATATGTGGTGTGCGATCTTTGTCCTCAAGGATATTGCTGTGCACAGTTGTGGCCTAATAGAGATGTGACTCGCATCCGGTATTGCCGACTCCGGAGTTCACCGGTCTTGGCTCAGTCTGTTGCCTCAAATTGCGGTATCCACTGTGTAGCCACAATTCTTGCTGGTATCTGTTAGCTGTCCACTTTACATGGTGAGAGAGGGGGAGCTCCCTCACAGTGCAGCCGCTTCCATTGAACGCTTGCTCCGCTCCCGGATCATTTAGATTTTATTAAATATTTGGATCTGAGGGAAACATCCTTTACAGATCTGAATAAACATTCTATTGGCAAATTAAGATCACATGAACAGGACTTTTGTGTACTGAGTGCCGTCATGGTAAAAGCACGCTGTATTAGGATGCTGAGTTACAATTGAAGACACCATTCGGGTGAATAAAGACTTTATGCAGGTTTGATAAAGCCTTTTTATGAGACTGGTGAGCTCAGATTGGGATATTTAATACAAGCGATCCCTCTGACATTTGAATTACAAGTATTTACCAGTGCTACAAATAAAGGGGACTTTCAGTCATGAAATATAAAAAACTTCATGCCTGCAACTTATGCTGCACTGTTAGACAATAGCGTGCTAGCCATTCGGCAGAAACATCACCTCATGGAAAAAATAGCATTCTGATCGCGCTAACCCAATTGCATATTCTCATGTTCACTAACCCGACATGAAAATAGGAATATTTCATATTCCAATGTTCTTCACATAGCAGAATATGTTCTATTTATTCATAAATTTATTCATAAATAAATATTCATAAATAAATATTTCTACATATATCTGATGGTATTTTGGTACAGTATATATAATATAATATATTATATTATGTATATATATATATATATATATACAGTATATATTGGGGTATATATATATATATATATAAATACATACAAAAAATTATGTTATGTGCAGAACATTGGAATGTGAAATATTTACAGTATTTGACAGGGATCCTATTCTAGTATTTAGGGTAGAATTACAACAGATTTTAGATGATGACCGTGAACATGGCTATTTAGATCAGAGTACTGTAAACTATCTTTATGTAAAACACCCAAAAATACTGATATTTGATAATCTTCCTAAAGTACATAAATATCTTAGCAACATACAAAGCAGACTGATTGTGATTGGGATAGGTTCACTCTTGGAACATCTCTCACTATGGTTAGATTCGTTGTTACAACCAATGGTTGGGTCTGTACAAGTGTACCTTATAGTGGGACCATTAATCACATACATTTACCATAGTTTATGGAGTTAAGGGGTTAAATTCTTTAGTTTCATTCAGTCAACCTGACACCAACCCTCCCAAATACCAACTTATATATATAATAACGACACAACACTCAGGGTTGGGAGAAAAAAACACCTCCCCAACAGGGGGAGGGGTTGCTTTCTTAAATAAATAAATAACTATAATCCTGATTAACCACCAAGCTGGCAAGAAGATCTTGTCCTAATTAACCCTCTAAGGGGTGTGGCCGCCCTGGAAATGAGGACGCCCTCATTCCGCCTACCTCTCCGCCCAAGGAAGATCGACCAGCGAGCCGACCTATCCCTAGCCCCTCGGCGACTAGGGTCCTACACGCCCACTGTACCTTCCTTCTATGATGTTACCGGCCAATTAGATTGTTATGCCACACCCCTTTCCGCCGCCCTTGGGAAAGCATGCCGCCATGCAAAACCCCACCTATCAATTTCAGGGTTAACGGAGTCTCCAATACTGGATAGTCAACGGTCCCCCAGCCAAAAGACTGTTAGTCCCGAAGGGAGACCCCATACTATCAATTAACGCCTTTGGGCTTACAAAGATCCACATGACTATGTAGCCCCCTGCCAAAGGAAACTAAGCCAGCTGTTACGAACTGAAACTCCTCCATCTGCTACCGGACCTGTAAAAAATCAGACAACGAACAACCGCCAAACAGGGAGGGCTGGGAGGGAAGACAAAAAACAGGTTAGTGGTTTACTTTCAGTTCTGCAGCTCTATTATTAGCTCTGAATCTCCACCCTCTCAAGCTCCCTCCCCCTGCTCTGCAGGGAACACTCCTATCTTTTTAACCCTATACCTTCTTTCCTTCCTTTCAAAAAATTACCCCTTAACTTGTTACATCCCTAATTAGGTATTCCACTTTCCTAAGGGGTTAAATTTTTTAGTTTCATTCAGTCAACCTGACACCAACCCTCCCAAATACCAACTTACATATATAATAATGACATAACACTCAGGGTTGGGAGAAAAAAACACCTCCCCAACAGGGGGAGGGGTTGCTTTATTAAATAAATAACTATAATACTGATTAACCACCAAGCTGGCAAGAAGATCTTGTCCTAATTAACCCTCTAAGGGGTGTGGCCGCCCTGGAAATGAGGACGCCCTCATTCCGCCTACCTCTCCGCCCAAGGAAGATCGACCAGTGAGCCGACCTATCCCTAGCCCCTCTGCGACTAGGGTCCTACACGCCCACTGTACCTTCCTTCTATGATGTTACCGGCCAATTAGATTGTTATGCCACACCCCTTTCCGCCACCCCAAAGAGGACAAGGTACTCTTGCCCCACTAAACATAACTAGAAGCCAGGACCTGCCGAATATTCTCCAGGAACAAATCATTACCTGCATTAGATAAATGCACCTGATCCTTCCTAAACAAACCTGCATAATCAATACGAATATTGTCATGTAACACTACCTTCCCACCTGAAGCCAAAACCTCCTTGCAAACATCCCTATTTAGTTTTCTCTTTACACGAAAACCAGCCTTCCTAGTAGCCATATGCCTCCATATGTTCCTGGATATAATGTTTGACCATATAATGGTCACACCCTTAAACTGTGTTCTCAGCCACCTAACATCAGCAACCATAATATCAGCAAGATCTCCCATCGGCATAGTTCCCACATCATTTCCACCTAAATGAAGTAGAATCACATGAGGTCTCCCCCATCTCCTTCTGGCTTCGCCAATCTGCTCGGGCAATTGGGACCACAACATGCCCCTCCTACCCAGCCACCTAATCGACACTTTGTTAGTCGGCAATCCCAACTGCTGACCTCCCGCCCGGGATGCTGCCCGTATGGCCGCCCAATGAACATAAGAATGTCCAACTATCCAAATCCTTCGGCATCCCGTGTCCTGACCTGAAAAAACATCAACCAACAATAAGGTCCTGGCTTCCTCAAAGAAACACCAAAAAACACATCACTAACCAAAGAACCACAAACATACTGCTCTTTAACCTACTACTGCTTCAGGGGCTTAATGTATTTCTTATACTGTCCGGAAGACCAACGGCCAATGACCTTGATCTCTCTCTCAGAACAACCCCCCATGGCTGCATCGGTGGCAGACCCGATGCAAAAAGAATGAGGAGCTACCACCGCTGGATCCCACCCCAAACTACAAACTACCTTCCGTAATACTGCTCTAAACTGAAACTGGGATAAAAAAGACCCATCCTCATGTACCAAAAACAGCCCCCCTACTCTTGGCCTAATTTGTCTAAATTTCTTACAAAGCAAAACTGGGCATATTGATGGCTCCACCTGCGATAGCAAATTGAGCCATCTACCCTTTCCTACCTGATCCGTTTTTGATCTAGCCACAAAGACTAGGACCGCCTGATCCACTAACCTAACATGCTCATCCAATAAACCCACACCCGTAACAGTTTTGGATCGCGCCACTAATTCACTAATCCTGAGAGCAGCAAAGTACGCAAGTGAAAATGCTAACGAAAACAATAGTACCTCAAAACTAGAGTCACATACCACCTCAAGCTGTTGTATCAGCTGCGCTAGTCTCGCCCTAGTGATAGGCTCCCTCTCATCTCTTCTCTTAACCCCTAACCTGCGTACCCCCTTCAACGCAGCCCTATCCAAAAATTCTCTAGAAACATCCTCCACCCCATACAATTTAGAGAAAAATGCCACAGCCGCTGCTTTTCCACCTATAGCGCCAGGAGATAAACCTGCCTGATCTAAGGAGCCCAACCACATAATAAAGAACTGCACCGAAGGTGTTCTCCATGTGGTACCAAAAGACTGTAAAAATTTACGCCACTCACGCCAAGCCACGCCGTACGCCCGCCACGTCCTAGGAGCCAGCGAGCCCTTCAGAAGCCTTAACGCAGCGCCCCAGAACTCGCCACCTGTCAGAAATATGTGGGACACCCATTACCCTAAACCTCCACGTTTGTTGTTTGCACCCAAACTTAGCCCCCTAAAACGCCCTAAAGCTACATCTATCCCAATCTGAACCCCTTGGCTATCACCCCCAACAAAACCCGCAACCGCGCCTAAAAACGACCCCAAGCCAAAATCGCCTAGAAAAAACATTCTCCCCCGGCGGAGAATTAACGTAGCGCCCGATAAGCACCCGGCGAACCTCACACAATGCATTGTACTCATCCTAAACTCCGCAACTTTGCCAAACGTCAACTCAAAGAATTGATAGCCACTGGCATATCAACCCCATCAACTACAACCTCCCTAAACACACTATTGGACTCGACAAACCAGACCAAGTCCAAACTTCACTGATTCCCACTTGGGCACCATGCCCAATGAGGACCTTCCAACAAAACAGCGCATAGGGAACAACAACTGCCCAACAGAACTTCCAAACTATAACTTAAACTCGCCTGTAAAACCCTGCTGCTACTTTTTCGCGACCACCCTAATTGCCCGAGGGCATACCCCGCGGTTCCTCGGCCCGAGCATTCTTCCCAGCAGAACCCTGACTAAATTGTTGTTTTCCTGTATAACTGTCCCTCTTCCTACTGCAGTCATTGCCCGGATGGGTACCACTGCAATAAATACACACATGCCTAAAAAGGCATTGAGTACACCTGTCGCATAGTCTCTCCTGGAAACGCCAGCATTCCCTGCCCCCTCTCTTTCGAAAGGGACGGTTTTGCTGACCAGGGCTAAATGATTTCACCGGCCCAGCACCCGTATTATCTAAGAGATCAAGATTGGACCATAGGTCCATCTCTTTCATCCCAAAAGTTAAAACCGAGTTTGCCTCCAACATTCTCCTAAATTGCGCATCGTACTGTCGCCACGCGGTACCTTTTCCCCTTTCATGGATGTCGTCAATGACCTCCATGTACTTAAGGATGTTAACAGCCTGGTCCGGATTGGCTTCTATGTAACAAGAAGCCAATACCCTAAAACACCTCATCCATTCTTGGTATGTTTCTGGCCTATGTATCTTCTTATCCCCTGTACCATCTTTCGCCATCTCCCTAACCTGGTACGCAGCCCTAGACAGCTCAAAGATTTTAACGTAGCGCCCCTCCCTAATTTTTTTCGCAATCCTAGGTTTTAAATGCGAATGCAGAGAATGAACTATGTAAGGATAAGTGTCAGCTGTACTCGCTACGCCGCCTTTCTTCCCTTTTTTACCTCCCCCAGGTGCTGCAACTGCCCCAGTATCAGCTATCTCCTTATTGCCAGTTGCTGCGCCGCGCACCCCCACATTTTTAGTTTTCCTGTCAACTAACTTCCTTATTTTTTTAAACAACTTGCGATGCCCCTCATCTCTTAGCCCCGTGGAACTGTCTGAGTCCCCTGAGCTAGATGAATCGTCCCCCCCTGTGTGTTGTGCAATAGCAGGCTCACCATTTCCTGATGCCGCTACCGTCCCGGCCTGCGTGGATCCAGAGGAACCTTCAACCACCTTCTCTCCTGCTGATGAGACTACCTCAGCTCTCGCCGCACTGCCACCAGCAACTCCAATCTCCTGCGCTTCACGAACAGCAACAGCAGCCTGTGGAACAAAATGAAAAGTGGGAGCAACACAGGGAGAAACAAGCTGCCCAGGGAGCCCCCCAGTCGCACCTCCCAACCCCCCAGATCCTGCAGACTGCCCCCCTGACAAATGCCTTGATATGAGCCTTTTTCTTAAACTTGCCATTAAATCCATATGCCCCACTTTTCTAACAGATCTCCCATGTACCGGGGTACAAACTGGCCCTAATGGCCCTTTATTTGCCGCCTGAATCCTATCAGATCTCCTACTAGGCTTATTTCTGCCTTTATTATTATTCATCCCCTTCTTGTTTCCCTTTGCCCTGCGAGTGACTGGCCCCCCGGCCCTCCCGTTCCCCCCTGCGGCTCCACCTACCTGCAACAAACCGCCCGCAGGGACCTGATGTCCCAAGGGCACAGAACTACCCGCGACCGCTCCAGCTCCCTCCATCGCCGCAATCTGAATGGATTGCGCAGGAGGTCCCAAGATGGCGACCGGACGTGCGGTGGGCGGAGCTAGAGCGGGAGCGCAACGGAGGATCCACTGCTCCAGAATCCCCACGAGGCTCTACACAACATGGCGCCTGAGGCCTACCCACCATCCCCCTCTGCCCGGAGACAAAAGGGGGGGATGGCGACGCGCTCCTGCTCCCCGGGGAAAAACGCATCTCCGGGGAGTACAGTAACACATCGGCTACAGATTGGTGAGCAACAGCCGGGTTCCGGTGAGGAACCGGCTGCCCCACAAACCCCCCAGCCAGAGAAGTGCTAGCTAGGGAAAGCGTGAAGAGGGAAAAGAGACAGGGGCATGAGAGGAAGCCAGCGGAGAAGCAGAAGACACAGAAACATTAGGGAAAAGGGTAGGAGCTGTAAAAACAGCAGAAGAAGAAACCGGTAGGGAAATAGAATATACAGGGCTAAAGGGAGAAGGAAAAGAAGTGCCACAGACACAGAAACAGGCAGGGAACCAGCAAGATCAGAAACTACAGGGATTACAGAAAAAGGCAGGGACATTTCACCACTGTCAGTAACCACACTCTTTTTCTTCCTTGCAGGGACATCCTCTTCTTCCACCAATCTTCGTGGGACCTTCGCAGACCGCTTGGACCTCTCCATGGTGTAACCTGCAAGACAAAAACAGGTTTGTGGTTTACTTTCAGTTCTGCAGCTCTATTATTAGCTCTGATTCTCCACCCTCTCAAGCTCCCTCCCCCTGCTCTGCAGGCAACACTCCTATCTTTTTAACCCTATACCTGCTTTCCTTCCTTTCAAAAAATTACCCCTTAACTTGTTACATCCCTAATTAGGTATTCCACTTTCCTTAGGCATTAAAACCCTTTCAATGAGCCGCTTATTAGGGTTGATTTCATGTGTAGTTAATGAGAAAGGCAGATAAATGAAAAGGGCTCTGATAACATTTTATTGCAGTGTTTTATGAACTTTTAAGGATTTATTAAAGGAATTACGTTTTAATCTAAAAGAGCCGGTATCTTTGTTTACTTTTATATTTACAGTAAATACATAGTTAAAATCTTTATTAAATATGAATATTGCCTTTATAACTTTTTTGTGCAATATTTTTTTTAAATAGTTTTTATTAAATGGTGTCATTATGATTGTAAGTATACTGTGTAATGTATTTTTGATGTGTTTTGTGACACTTTTTTTTTAACCTGAGCTCTGAAGCGGTAATCATTCTAGCGTAAATCGTGATTGTGCTCAAGGGATTGCGTTTACTTTCAACTTGTAATACCAGCAGTAAAGCCAGACGAGCGCAAACACCAGCGATAAACCCCTTATCGCTCCCTTGCAACCTTGCACTCCACTCGTAATCTGTCCTTGAGTGTTTTGCTGTTCACAACTTAATAAATATGCACATTCAATTTTAATTTTATATATTAACAGTTTTCTTTCTTTTCTTTTTTTATTTAAGTTTAAGTTACAAAAAATAAAAAAAGTAAAATTACAGAAAAAAAATAAACAAAGCTATTCCAAAATAAAAATGTTAAACTTAAACTAATACCCCTATAAAATAAAAACACCCCCTAATCTAATACTAAACTACTAATAGCCCTTAAAAGGGCCTTTTGTAGGGCATTGCCCTAAATTAAACAGCTCTTTTACCTACATTTTTTTACCAATTGCCCCCTAACAATAAACCCCCCACCTACCAAACCCCCCCAAAATAAAAATAAAAACCTAACACTAAAAAAACTAATCTACCCATTGCCCCTAAAGGGGCATTTGTATGGGCATTGCACTTAAAAGGGCATTTAGCTCTTTTACTGCCCAAAAAACCCTAATCTAAAAAAAAAAAGCCAACGCAAAAAATAAAAAAAAGCCTAAGACTAAGCCCAAAATAGGTACTCACCGTTCCTGAAGTCCAAAAATATGGGGTACCTTGCATGAAGAGAAGCCTCCACACCGCCGAGGACCGCCATCACCGAGGATCACCGCCGCTGAGGATCCGTGCATCGGGGAAGCCAGTTCCGCGCTGCCTTCGCTCTGGATAAAGATAGAAGATGATGGAGCCACCTGGAATTTCCTATTTCCTACCATGTAATGCTTCAAGCACGTGCACACTACCTATCTAGATATCTCTTCAACAATCAATAACACGATAACAAAGCAAAATTAATAGTAGAAGTAAATTAGAAACGTTTTTAAAATCGTATTCTCTATCTGAATCATGATAGAAAATGTTGGGGTTTCATGTCACTTTAACATGAGCTGTGAGCACTCATAAGTACTAATTTCTTTGAGCTCCACTTGAAATCTAGGCCAATATGTTGTTTTTTAATATATATTTACTTTGATTTTACATACTACAATCAAATTTGTCTGAAGTCAAATTTATATAAAAAAATTATGACACAAATCTTTTATACTCAATGCAGCATTTATGTAAAGATCAGGAAGATCTCAAAATTCTACTTCATAAGCTACTTTATAAAGTAGTAACATTTCACACTGCATACCTTAGAAAATGAGCTCCATTAATGTATGTGTTCGGTATATAACATAAAAAAACACTGTAAACTAACAGTGCTCAACTTTAAAAAAGATAAACAGATGTCCTCACTGTCAGATAAATTAAGAGTCCCATAACTCCTTGGCTGCACAAGACAAACTTATAGCTACTAGCATTCATTTTAGTGAGGGGGCCTGAAATGTAATTTGTATACTCATTGCAATAAAGATGTTATATAGTCTCTTATATTATATTATGTTTCTTTAATCTTATGTTTTATTGTGTATTAGTTTAACTGTAAGGGCTTTCAGACAGTAAGGGTTCTAAAGGAAAGGGATGTCTTTACAATATGCTCTGGAAACTAGCAAGAACATTTTTATTAAAGGGCCATGATACCCAAATGTTGGAGCATAGCTGTAAAAAGCTGACTAGAAAATATCACCTGAATACCTCTATGTAAAAAAGAAAGATATTTGACTTCAAAAATTCCTCAGTAGCCACATCCCATTGTAAAGGATTTCTAAGCAGCAAATCAGTATGTCTGTCCCTGGACAGCTATGGGAGTGAGTTTATGTACACACTCTTATTTCCCTATTCAGTTTAAGGAAGTTTACTATGAAATCTCATGAGAGTTAAGTTAAATCTCATGAGATCACAGTAAAAGAGTTAATGACCTCAGCACTGCTGATGCTGATTGGCTGCTGTTCATTTCTTCATTTTTTTTCTTTTTTTTTACCTGCAGCTGAGCAACAGCTGAAGTATATTTTTTTACACAGAACTTACTCTGATGAGCTGAGGAAATTGTGAGGTAAAATATCTTCCTTTTTTACAGAGATGCTCAGGTGCTATTGTCAGTTTTTTACAGTTATACTGCATCAGTTTCAAGTGATTTAGCATATGTGTATTATGTCCCTTTAAACAAGTTAGTATCTGTCATTTTCTTTTATAAGTAAAATATTAAAGCTTTAAAATTATTTATAAATGTCATCTTCCTCCCACCACACCATTAAAAACATTTTGCATAAAGCCACATGCCTGTCAAGCAATTGTGCACTGACTTAAAGGGCAAATTGATTTAGTGGCTAAAAACTTACATTGATGGGACACTAAAGTCAAAATTAAATTTTCATCAGTATTATGTGTGTAGTCTTTTTACATGCACACTTTCTAAGACACCAGCTCCTACTGAGCATGTGCAAGAGTGCACAGTATATGTGTATATGCATTGTGATTGGCTGATGGCTGCCACATGATACAGGTAGTGGAAAAATTGAATTCACTTTTAAATTTGTTAGAAAAAAATCTACTACTTATTTGAAATTAAGAGTAAATGCTATTGCATTGCCTTTTTCATGTTATGCAATTCTACTGTATTTCATAGTCCTTTAATGCCAGAGTTCAAGTTCATATTTTAAAAGCAATGGAAATGATGAAAGTAAATATCCTCTATTTAACATGGGCCGGACAGACAGGGGCGAACATCTCCACCCCTGTCCACCTGGCTTCACAGCTAGTGGGCAGCAATACGCTGCATGCATGGGCATCTGGAGGGGGGGCACTTGCACCCCCTGGAATTTGCAAGCACACAGCAATTGCTCTGGGCCACTGTAAATTATATTATTAGGGCCAGTGGTAGCACAGATACAGAGGTCTCAGTGGCTGGCAAACTGTATGTATATATATATATATAGCAAAATAGGAAACAGCACTCTCTGGACTTAAGTTAAGTTAGTTTAATCGGTAACGTTTCGGGGAATGCTCCCCTTCATCAGACCAACAACATACAAGTGAATCAAACATTTAAGCATACATAAACCCCTCCCCTTTGTGCAAAAACCGCCAAAAACTGGTTGCCATGGCAACCAAACATACAGTGCAAAGTAAATAATGTGAATCAAGCAACAATCATATCAAAGAATCCAATTAGGCATCTATTCATGATTATTAAGTTCAAGGTTAATTAGCAAATGGCCATCTAATCACAACATTTGGTCCATATATCGCATATCAGTGAATCCAGACAAATATCTAGTAACAGTGTATCATATATATGGTAACAACACAAACTAATAAACAAAGTCAGAAACATCAGATCAAGTGAACTTCCGCTGTTAGCTACTTTTAGATGCGCCTATTATCGTAATTCAAAGCATATAGTCAAAGTATTTCATTATAATATACCATCCGCAACATTTATGTAAACATCAGCTATCACAAATCACATAGGTTAGTGACAATGTTGAAATCGTTCTAGTGAATAACTAGGGGCCTACTCCCCTAAAGAGGGGGTCCTCAATATCCATATGTGTACCCCACGGGCTAAGTCTAACATGACCAATATGGCGTGTATGTAATACAGGAGCAGTAGTGCAGTATCCTATTCCAAACATGTCATACCGTGTGTCTGTGTGGACCACACTTGTGGACCACACTTGCGCTTACACCTTGCAGCGTCCATAGCATAATATCAGAGGTTGTGCGCATGCGTATCTGCCCAGAGCGGCCCGCCCCTATTGAGCCCAGCTAAGATTCTAATAGGCTGTAGGAGACAAGCCCCTACATCGGTGTTGGAAAAATGTAAATATTGGGCAATATGTAACGTCTAGGGGACCCTGTATCCATATGCATGTATCAGGGCAACCATAAGTCTGGGTAATAAGCTAGCACACCGGAGCCATAACGGAGGTACAGTGCTACATGTGGGCGGCCAGAAAATTGTAAACCATATCTAACCCGCTACAGTAATCAGGGACCCGTACCCTCATGTGCAAAGTTTGTAACTCAGTACACTAGGTGACACAACGACTAGTAGTTAAGCTTGAATGAAAAAAAGAAAAAAGACCGTTACTGCCAAAGTAGTATAAGCGCTCAGCCCCAGAAGATAATTTTGATTGGCTCAATAGGACAGGCCCCACTCCAGATCTAAGTAGAGTATAGAAGTATAAATATAAACAAATATAGCCCAATGTTACACAGACCTCTGGCTACTACAACTAAGGTGAATAGTGTCCAGTTTGAAGATCCACTCAGCCCGTTTCCTACAGAAAGAGGCTGAGTGGATCTTACAACTGGACACTATTCACCCCAGAGGTTTGAATATGGGAATAGACTGGCATTGTTTTTTATGATTTAATTGGACTGTATATATTTTTTATTTTTCTGAATGTACTGTGTAGTTCATCCTTTGTACTTGAGGTTTATGTGCAGGTCAACACCACATACTGTCCTTATACATGCACCTATCCCATGGTTACCCTTTATGTGGAGTGTCTAGGGGGAATCAATCCGTTCCGTGGGTCTGGTTTATATTTCATGTATATGGTGCAAATGATATTTGATCCACTCTTTTGTGACTTAGTTGTAGTAGCCAGAGGTCTGTGTAACATTGGGCTATATTTGTTTATATTTATACTTCTATACTCTACTTAGATCTGGAGTGGGGCCTGTCCTATTGAGCCAATCAAAATTATCTTCTGGGTCTGAGCGCTTATACTACTTTGGCAGTAACAGTCTTTTTTCTTTTTTTTCAAGCTTAACTACTAGGCGTTGTGTCACCTAGTGTACTGAGTTACAAACTTTGCACATGAGGGTACGGGTCCCTGATTACTGTAGCGGGTTAGATATGGTTTACAAGTTTCTGGCCGCCCACATGTAGCACTGTACCTCCGTTATGGCTCCGGTGTGCTAGCTTATTACCCAGACTTATGGTTGCCCTGATACATGCATATGGATACAGGGTCCCCTAGACATTACATATTGCCCAATATTTACATTTTTCCAACACCGATGTAGGGGCCTGTCTCCTACAGCCTATTAGAATCTTAGCTGGGCTCAATAGGGGCAGGCCGCTCCGGGCAGATACGCATGCGCACAACCTCTGATATTATGCTATGTACGCTGCAAGGTGTAAGCGCAAGTGCGGTCCAGGGCCAGACACAGACACACGGTATGACATGTTTGGAATAGGATACTGCACTACTGCTCCTGTATTACATACACGCCGTATTGGTCATGTTAGACTTAGCCCGTGGGGTACACATATTGATATTGAGGACCCCCTCATTAGGGGAGTAGGCCCCTAGTTATTCACTAGAACGATTTCAACATTGTCACTAACCTGTGTGATTTGTGATAGCTGATGTTTACATAAATGTTGCGGATGGTATATTATAATGAAATACTTTGACTATATGCTTTGAATTACGATAATAGGCGCATCTAAAAGTGTTTCTGACTTTGTTTATTAGTTTGTGTTGTTACCATATATATGATACACTGTTACTAGATATTTGTCTGGATTCACTGATATGCGATATATGGACCAAATGTTGTGATTAGATGGCCATTTGCTATTTAACCTTGAACTTAATAATCAGGAATAGATGCCTAATTGGATACTTTGATGTGATTGTTGCTTGATTCACATTATTTACTTTGCACTGTATGTTTGGTTGCCATGGCAACCAGTTTTTGGCGGTTTTTGCACAAAGGGGAGGGGTTTATGTATGCTTAAATGTTTGATTCACTTGTATGTTGTTGGTCTGATGAAGGGGAGCATTCCCTGAAACGTTACCGATTAAACTATCTGTTTAAAGAGTGCTGTTTCCTATTTTGCTACATTTCATATACTCTAGCACCCTGGGCCTTGGAGAACTGTTTGTGAGAGTGCAACTGACTCTTTTTGCCTATATATATATATATATATATATTTTATTTTTTTTTTATTATTTTTTTTTTAACTCACATTTGAGCTGTACCAGTTGTGGCACTAGGTGCTAGCAGCAAACCCAATGCATTATCCGATTGGTTGTCACGGGTCAATCAGATCATGCATTAATGCCTATCTCCTATGTATGATCTGGTCCATTCGGGATGAGCACTTATGCCTTGTAACTGTCAGGGTGCCAGGAATCAGGAGAAGTGCAAAAATAATCACACCTTTATTAATAACAAAAAATAATAAAAAGTCCACAAGTCAAATAACAAGCCAGGAGTCAAAGCCAGAGCTGGTAGTCAGATGAGCCGGAATCAGGAACAAGGAGAAGAGCAGAGTCAGGAACAAGCCAGGGATCAGGATTCAGGAACCAGAAGGGACGTCAGACTAGCCAGTTAATACACGTCTCCGTGAGGTCACCGAATGCACAACCAATTGGATAATGCATTGGGTTTGCCGCTAGCACCTCGTGTTGTGGCACAGCTGGTTTACTGTCCAATGTTGTTTAAGCATAGTCTGTTTATTCCCTTATTTTGAAGTTCCTGTGCAGTGACTCAAAATGGGACTGGCTGTCTGTCAGTTGCTAGGCAACATTCTCTCCTCCCAGCTTGTGCTTCTAAATGCTGCTGAGGGAAGGGAGGTACAAAACTGGTGAGGGAGTCAGCTAGTACTCATGTGCAAAATGGGAGTCAAGCCCTTGGAGTTGTACTGTAAGAGGTAGAGTGTTAGCAACTGGCATGTAAGTGTCTATGTTTCTATATTTATGTTAAAGTGGGTTTTATATGTATGTGTGTAAGTTTGTACCTGGGTGTGTACAGTATGTGTGTGCAAGAGTGTTAGTTTATTCTTGTGTTTGTGTGTGTGTGTGTGTAAGAGAGAGTGTGTATTCCTCTGTGTGTGTGTGTGTGAGCAAGAGTGTTAGTTTATTCATGTGTGAGTTAGCAAGTGTGTGTGTGGGAATAAGAGTGTTAGTTTGTTTGTGTGTGTCAGAAAGAGTGTTTGTTCCTGTGTGTGTGTGTGTCAGCAAGTGATAGTTTGTGTGTGTGAGCAAGAGTATGGGTTTGTGTGTGTGTGTCAGAAATTGTTTGTTTCTGTGTGTATGTGTGTGTGAGCAAGACTGTTAGTTTATTTGTGTGTGTGAGCGTTAGTTTGTTCCCTTTTGTGTGTATTTGTGAGTGTTTGTTCATGTGTGTGAGCAAGAATGTGTTTGTGTGTATGTTTTTCAGAAAGAGTGTTAGTTTGTTCCTTTGTGTGTGTGTGTGTCTGTGTGTGTGTGTGTGTGTGTGTGTGTGCAAGCAAGAGTGTGTGTGTATGTGTGAGCAAGTGTTAGTTTGCCCTGTTTGTGTGTGTGTTTGTTCATGTGTGTGTGAGCAAGAGTGTGAGTTTGTTTGTGTGTGTGTCAGAAAGTGTTAGTTTGTTCCTGTGTGTGAGTGAGCAAGAGTGTGAGTTTGCTTGTGTATCAGAAAGAGTGAGTGTGTGTGTGTGTGTGTGAGGAAGACTGTAGGTTTGTTCATTGGAGAAAGAGTGTGTTTGTTCCTATGTGTGTATCTGTGAGCCAGTTTGTGCATTGTGGGTTTTGTAAGAAACATATGTTGCAGAACTGCGTTGCAGGGTTTCGATTAAGATTTTTTTAAAAAGGGCCGATTACATTTACCTGTGTGCCTAAGACTCTAAATAGAGTAAGAGGATGCTAGGGGCTACAGGGGCTGTGTACATTATCTAAAATAAAATGTGGGCATTTATCTAGTATGAACAATATTTAGGGGTTATGCCTCTGATGTGAACTAAAATTTTGCTATATAGGTGGCAATAGAAACTATGTAGTATCTGATCTTAGGTCTCATTGACCACAGAACTATCATAATGTGACCGGCAAGAGTCAAACAATGAATACTATTAATATTAGGTCTTATCGGGAAGCAATAAAGGAATGAGACCATACTGCTGTTCATACATACACACATATATATATATATATATATATATATATATATATATATACTGTGTATATATATATATATATATATTAAATTAAACTTTTATTATTAGTACTATTAAGTGTTTCTATGAATATGTTATTTGTTTGTTTTATAATACACTATGTTTTGGTTCACGTTTTTCAAATATCAAATTTAAAACTTGAAAATAGGGCAGAATTGCTGTACCTGGGCCACTAAATTATAATTGCCTCCTGGGCCAAAAGTTGCAAAGCCTCCCCTGCACACAGCTGGATTAAAATTAACTTTGTTGTTTGTTAATATTTTTGTTTTGGAATGTTCTCTTTGGGCTTTGTATATCAGAGCTGTGCATCTGTCTCTGTGTGCTGGTGAGTGCTCAGCGCTGTGTGTTCTGCACTGGCATATATGTGATGTGCACTCAGTCCGTTTTGAGAATGCAGTCCATTTCTGTGTTTGGTATGTGTCTAGGGAAATTACAAAAGGCCTATGTCACTGTTATTATTATTAGTATCATTTATTTGTATAGCGTCTGACAAATTCTGTAGTGCTGGGTACAATGATTGTGGTATACAATGACAAGGATTTGTGATAAATACAAAACATAAAAAACATAACAAAACCAAACATAACAAAACTAAACAAATCTAGTACAGGAGGAAAAGGGCCCTGCTCCTGAGAGCTCACAGTCTACAGGACTGTTGTTTGTATCTTAGTGTACTTGATTAAAAGAATGTATTATGTGGTTGGTGTCTAGTGAGGAAGAGACATTGAAATGGTCCTAGGCCATCAGTGTTTGGATATAAACGCTGTAACTAATTCTTTTTTGCTTTTAATAAGAGAGTGACATACTTTCTATGTGTTGCGTGTATGTATGTAATTATGTATGTATGTATGTGTGTGTGTATATATGTATGTATGTGTGTGTGTGTGTATATATATATATATATATATATATATATATATGTATATATATATATATGTATATACACACTGACCGGCCACTTTATTAGATACACCTTGCTAGTACCGGGTTGGACCCCCTTTTGCCTTCAGAGCTGCCTTAACTCTTCGTGTCATAGATTCAACAAGGTGTTGGAAACATTTCTCAGACATTTTGGTCCATATTGACATGATAGCATCATGCAGTTGCTGCAGATTTTTTTGCTGCACATCTATGATGTGAATCTCCCATTCCACCACATCCCAAAGGTGCTCTATTGGATTTTGATCTGATGACTGTAGAGGCCATTGGAGTACAGTGAACTTATTGTCATGTTCAAGAAACCAGTTTGAGATGAATTGAGCTTTGTGACATGGTGCATTATCCTCCTGGAAGTAGCCATCAGAAGATGGGTACACTGTAGTCATAAAGGATGGACATGGTAAGCAACAATACTTAGGTAGGCCATGGCATTTAAACGATGCTCAATCGGTACTAAGAGGCCCAAAGTGTGCCAAGAAAATATCCACCACACCCCCTACACCACCAGCGTGAACCGTTGATACAAGGCAGGATGGATCCATGCTTTTATGTTGTTTATGCCAAATTTTGGATAATAGAAGATTGGAAAAACGTTAGACCAGGCAACGTTTTTTCCAATCTTCTATTATCCAATGTTGGTGAGCCTGTGTGAATTGTAGCCTCAGTTTCTTGTTCTTAGCTGACAGGAGTGGCACTGGTGTGGTCTTCTGCTGCTGTAGCCCATCTGCTTCAAGGTTCGATGTGTTGTGTGCGTTCAGAGATGGTATTCTGCATACCTTGGATGTAACAAGTGGTTATTTGAGTTACTATTCCCTTTCTATCATCTCAAACCAGTCTGCCCTTTCTCCTCTGACATCAACAAGGCATTATCGTACACACAACTGCCACTCACTGGGTATTTTCTCTTTTTCGGACCATTCTCTGTAAACCCTAGAGATGTTTATATAGGCATTGGGAGAGAAATATACATTAAAGTTGAATTTAAGTCCCCAACTTAATTATATAATGTATCATACAGGGAAGCGAAGTGTATCAACCCTGTGTAAAGAGAATCAATCTCAAAGCTAATTAAATGGGCAGGGGGGTGCTCTATATCCTGGCATAAACATAGACAAATGAGAAGAAAAAATGGATATATCAGAGCACACAATAGCCACAAATATAAGTGATGTGTAAGTGAGTTGGCTTGAGCGAGCCAAGTAAACTAAAATATAACTTTTATTATTACATATAAGATAAAATAAACTTGGTGAAGAACATTCACACAAGTACAGTGCAGGGTTAAAAACACTTAAAAATGGTGAACTGAATGCTAAGATGCCCAGGTAATAACCATTAATGTGGGTTTGGGTGAGAGAATCTGGCAGGGAGGCACCACAAAATGCTCACGGATTGTACAAAAAGCTAAGCTATAAAAGAGGATTGACCTCACACAACAATATATCTATCTAGTGCAATGCTGGAGCAGTGCCTAAGCCTGTCAGAGTCCCAAACAATAGTGTATCAGGTAGTGTAGTAGTTAGCAAAAACTCGAATATCAAATGCAAGATATAGGACCAATAATAAGAAAAGCCCAAAACAAATACCGGACTATTATACACATTAATTACGTATAAGTTGCATTCTCTATCATGTACCAATTACCACGTAACCCACATAAGGCAAATGATTTAAGCATTCAAAGAGAGCGCCTGATGCGCATTTCGCCACGCTCGTGGCTTTATCAAAGGCTAACCCGACTCGCGCCGAACTCACTGTTAAAATAGTGCTGTTAGCCAATAGGGGGTGAGTAATCGTACACACCCCTATGATGATAGCCAATCGTTAGTGACCCATCCGATTGGGTAGTCTACTGTCACATGACTTCTTAGGCAATGACGTACACTTGGAGGCGTATAATATTAACGCTTATGTAAACACATTTTGTAAGACAGGACTTGTGTATCGGTTGATCTAGACGCAAATCAGCTATATTATAAATCAGCTGTTTAAAAAGGGACAAGTCCTCCTCAAGATTAAACATCTAGTGTATAACGAAGGGTCTAAATAAGTTTGTGATAGTTGTCACTTTCGCCAATGCAGTATATAGTTAGTGAATGCTATACAATGACTATAATCATTATGTTGCATATTGATTGTAAGTTAAGCCACAAGATAAAGAATATTAGATAATGATAAATATATATCGCGGTTTCGCATAGGGGATGAAATCGTCACTGCTCTGGTACTATCTATTATCCTATATATTTTATCCAATTGTGTTTCGTTAGAGGAAAATCACGTAGGTGATATGTTATAAACTTTATTTAAATTGTTGAGCAGACCGATAGTACACTCAAACCATAATGATGATATTTTATGTGTTATAATTTTTGATAACAGAAGGATATTATTATAATATCATTAGGTTATAGGTTCTCAATACATTACAATAGCAATTAGTATTTAACTTATGTTGACAACACATAATAGTGTTATCAAAATATCATAGCTTTTTCATAATTATACACGGATTGATATAGGGATATCAATAAATGGCCATGTTCCAGTCCCATAAATATATAGTCTTACTGATATCTTATGTTGGATTGACAAAAAACTTGATTAGTATCGAGAAGAGAAATTAATTAGCAAGAAGGAGAGGTATATCAATAGGCTTTGTTCTTTTGTCATCTTTGATAGATGTTATATGCATAACATATATAGCTATATATCATTATTATGCCTATAGAGCTGTGGTACCACATTTGTTTGTGCGGAATTGCCATAAAATATTTCTATGTGTAAGTTATTAGTTCTATAGTAAGAGGAAACGTACTGATTTACTGAGTATATATAGAAGATTTATAGTGTAGCTCAGTTTTGTCATTCCGTATATTATGCTTATTTTGTTAGATGATAGGTGGGGGGCATTGATACATGTTTACTAAACATATGTTAGGTTACCAATTTACTGTTTAGTTCCTCACCCATCATGAGTCTCCTGTTTGAGTCAGGTTTTACCAGATATCTGTGGTAAGTGTTTGTGGATATACTGGTCTTATAAAAAGGAATTATACCCATCTTGTTCGTTAAGACCTACTGGTGCCAAAGTATTTAACCAGAATATCCAACGGCATTCTGCCTGGAGCAGCATGTTCTCCACATTTCCTGCTCTAATTCCCGGTTTAATCACCTGAAGTACTGAGACCTTTAAGTCTGGTTTGGTGCCATGATTCTTTGCATAATGCTTAGCTACTGGTGTGAGAATTTTGCCCTTCTCTTGATCTTTAATACAGTTCTTAATACTATTCACATGTTCCCCCAGTCGTGTGCGTAACTCTCGGGTCGTTATACCAATATATCTCTTTCCACATTTACACAGTAAGCAATAAACCACATTTTTAGTTTTACAGTTGGCAAATCCAAGCATCCGCTTTGTATCTCCAGTACGACTGATGAACTCTCTTTCATTAGATATGAATTTGCAAAAACTGCATGTGCCACAGGTGTATGTTCCACAAACATATTTGCTGCATTTTCTCTTAGTAAAATGACTTTTGACCAACATGTTGCCAATAGTTGGCGCTCTCCTCCAGCTGGTTTTTATTTTGTCACCTATAAAGGCTGATAGATCTCTGTCAGATTTTAGAATACCACTATGTTTATTTAGAATATCAGTAATTCTATTGTGATTATTATTGTAAGTAGTTGCAAATCTGACCTCCCTGTCAACTGCTTTGTTTTTCTTTTTAGGGATTAACAGTGACTCCCTTGGTGTTCTTTTTGCTCTTTGGTACGCTTTTCGGATTATTTTGCGAGTATACCCTCTGTTTTTTAATCTTATTTTCAATTCTTTTGCTCGTTCGTTAAAAGTTTGAAAATCACTGCAGTTTCTTCTTATTCTTAAGAACTCCCCTGTTGGGATTGCATTCTTAGTACTCCTGGTGTGGCAGCTATCATATTGTAGAATTGAATTAGTAGCCGTGTCCTTTCTAAAAAGGTCTGTTTTAAGACAATTGTTCTCATCTTTATAAATATGGAGGTCCAGAAATTCCACTTTGCTCTCGCTTATACAGTAAGTCAACTTTAGATTCATATCATTTTGATTCAGAATAGATATGAATTCTTTAAATATTTCTGCACTACCTGTCCATATTATGAAGAGGTCGTCTATATACCGACACCACAGATTTATATAGTCAGTATATTTGGACATGCTTTCATTGAAAACAAATTCTCTTTCCCACCACCCTAAGTAGATATTTGCATATGTGGGTGCGCAAGATGACCCCATTGCGGTGCCCTGAATTTGCAAGTAGAAGTTGTCATTGAAAACGAAATAGTTGTGTGTAAGTACAAACTGCAACAGTTTAATTATAAATCTATTTCTTTCGAGTCTATCATTAGATTGCATGCTTAGAAAAAATTCTACTGCTTTCAATCCAAACTCATGTTTGATAGAGGTATACAATGATTCAACATCACACGTGATCAGGAGGGAATCTTCATCTATTGTTAGGTCGTTTATTTTACTCAAAATATCCATTGTATCACGGGTATAGGATGGTAATGCCCATACTATCTCTCTTAAGTATAAGTCAAGGAATTTGCTCCCCTGTTCACACAGACTATTTATACTGGAGACAATTGGTCTACCTGGTGGTTTTTCTTTATTTTTGTGGATTTTGGGTAGAAAGTATATAGTCGCTATTCTTGGATTCTTAACTTGTAGAAAAGACCATTCTTTTTGACTAATTAAGTTGTCTTTTTTGGCATTGTTAATCAAATCAGAGTAATTCGTTAAGAACTGAGAGGTGGGGTTGGAGAACAGGTGTTTGTAGCATTTGCGATCATTTAATTGTTTATTAGCTTCATAAACATATTCATCTTTTCCCCAAATGACAATATTAC
The DNA here is from genome assembly GCF_027579735.1 of Bombina bombina. Classification (NCBI taxonomy): domain Eukaryota; kingdom Metazoa; phylum Chordata; class Amphibia; order Anura; family Bombinatoridae; genus Bombina; species Bombina bombina. Next base: position 887,152,092 of record NC_069500.1, read on the forward strand.
CCCCTTTGTCTGAGGGTTTGATGATTACATCATCCCACGAATTGATCATTTTAAGTGCTTCCTCTTCTTTTTTACTGATATTCCTGATTATGGTATCAGGTAATTTCAGGAAGTCATGTATGACCATTTTTAAGAAAACCTCAATTTGGGGTACTTTTGATGTTGGTGGCATATATTTAGATTTTAATTTAATTTGTTTATCTAGAAATTCTTCCACTTCTACCTCCTCATTTCCTTCATTTTCGGTTAGTAAATCAATTAGTGTGTCTAATGTTTGGAGATCACTTGTGTCATTATCATCATTGGTACTGTATATTTTCTTTAGTAGAAGTTTTCTACAGTAAAGATGTAGATCTTTTATTAATTCAAATTTGTTCAAACGGGGGGAGGGGGAGAAGGACAGACCTCTAGATAGGACTTGTTGTTGAGTCTCAGTAATAGTTCTGTTGGTTAAATTAATAACCTGCAGTTTAACATTTTTATTGTTATCGTCATTCACCATCTTGGTCGCTTCCCCCAATCCTCCCTCCTCCTGTACCCATTGTCGGTCCTGTAACCCCATCTCGTTCGGTCTCGCAAGGTTCTGTTTTCCTTTCCCCCTTCTTGTGGGTCTCGTTTTTCTTTGTCGAGATGTGTTATATCTCTCCCTAAAAAACTACTACTGCTGGGTCTGTTAACATTGCTTTCTGAGTCACTGTCTTCTACTGCCGAAGACTCACAGTCCGATTGATGTGTGTTCTTAGGTGGGGGTAAGCTATTTGGTGGCCTTCGTCTAGACTGTTTGTCGTCCCATGTAAATATCTTTCCTTTTTCAAAATCTTTAATGTCTCTTTTCATTTTGGAACATTTGGTCTGTATAATGTCTTTTTCTTTTTTATCTAGTTCTTCTCTCATCTCTTTATAAGCTTGTTTAAACTTTTCTAGTGATTCAAATTTTTGTAACTTCACATTATAATCACTAATTTCTTTATCCAACTCTGACATGACCTCTGTCTCATAGTCTGATAAAATTGCCACCAATATTTCTGAGCAGTTTATCAGTGCTTGTTCCCATCTATCTTTATAGGTGTCAATATGAAAAGAAAAAGTAGGGAACAGATGTACTCTCAGTCCTCTAGGGATAATGTGTTTTGCTAGGTATTTATCATACGCGCTCTTATTCCAAAAAGAGCGCGTATGTTTCCTGATTAGATAATTTAGAGATTTTAGGCCATCTTCCCAGTTATCTATTTCGGTTTCTAGAGTATTTTCAGTGTCGCATGCTAGTGCAAATGTCTTATCTATGTCCCTTAGTCTTTGGTCCTGTCTGTTTTTAAAGTCTTGTGACAGGTTGGTCATTATTGTGTTTCTTTTTTTATACACTGATGATTGGCTATACCAAAAGTTCTGTACATAGACAGAAGGAGAGTAATTATTCTCAGATTGCTGTCCTAAACAGCTGATAGATGTAAATAGTTATATAGGCATTGGGAGAGAAATATACATTAAAGTTGAATTTAAGTCCCCAACTTAATTATATAATGTATCATACAGGGAAGCGAAGTGTATCAACCCTGTGTAAAGAGAATCAATCTCAAAGCTAATTAAATGGGCAGGGGGGTGCTCTATATCCTGGCATAAACATAGACAAATGAGAAGAAAAAATGGATATATCAGAGCACACAATAGCCACAAATATAAGTGATGTGTAAGTGAGTTGGCTTGAGCGAGCCAAGTAAACTAAAATATAACTTTTATTATTACATATAAGATAAAATAAAGTTGGTGAAGAACATTCACACAAGTACAGTGCAGGGTTAAAAACACTTAAAAATGGTGAACTGAATGCTAAGATGCCCAGGTAATAACCATTAATGTGGGTTTGGGTGAGAGAATCTGGCAGGGAGGCACCACAAAATGCTCACGGATTGCACAAAAATCTAAGCTATAAAAGAGGATTGACCTCACACAACAATATATCTATCTAGTGCAATGCTGGAGCAGTGCCTAAGCCTGTCAGAGTCCCAAACAATAGTGTATCAGGTAGTGTAGTAGTTAGCAAAAACTTGAATATCAAATGCAAGATATAGGACCAATAATAAGAAAAGCCCAAAACAAATACCGGACTATTATACACATTAATTACGTATAAGTTGCATTCTCTATCATGTACCAATTACCACGTAACCCACATAAGGCAAATGATTTAAGCATTCAAAGAGAGCGCCTGATGCGCATTTCGCCACGCTCGTGGCTTTATCAAAGGCTAACCCGACTCGCGCCGAACTCACTGTTAAAATAGTGCTGTTAGCCAATAGGGGGTGAGTAATCGTACACACCCCTATGATGATAGCCAATCGTTAGTGACCCATCCGATTGGGTAGTCTACTGTCACATGACTTCTTAGGCAATGACGTACACTTGGAGGCGTATAATATTAACGCTTATGTAAACACATATTGTAAGACAGGACTTGTGTATCGGTTGATCTAGACGCAAATCAGCTATATTATAAATCAGCTGTTTAAAAAGGGACAAGACCTCCTCAAGATTAAACATCTAGTGTATAACGAAGGGTCTAAATAAGTTTGTGATAGTTGTCACTTTCGCCAATGCAGTATATAGTTAGTGAATGCTATACAATGACTATAATCATTATGTTGCATATTGATTGTAAGTTAAGCCACAAGATAAAGAATATTAGATAATGATAAATATATATCGCGGTTTCGCATAGGGGATGAAATCGTCACTGCTCTGGTACTATCTATTATCCTATATATTTTATCCAATTGTGTTTCGTTAGAGGAAAATCACGTAGGTGATATGTTATAAACTTTATTTAAATTGTTGAGCAGACCGATAGTACACTCAAACCATAATGATGATATTTTATGTGTTATAATTTTTGATAACACAAGGATATTATTATAATATCATTAGGTTATAGGTTCTCAATACATTACAATAGCAATTAGTATTTAACTTATGTTGACAACACATAATAGTGTTATCAAAATATCATAGCTTTTTCATAATTATACACAGATTGATATAGGGATATCAATAAATGGCCATGTTCCAGTCCCATAAATATATAGTCTTACTGATATCTTATGTTGGATTGACAAAAAACTTAATTAGTATCGAGAAGAGAAATTAATTAGCAAGAAGGAGAGGTATATCAATAGGCTTTGTTCTTTTGTCATCTTTGATAGATGTTATATGCATAACATATATAGCTATATATCATTATTATGCCTATAGAGCTGTGGTACCACATTTGTTTGTGCGGAATTGCCATAAAATATTTCTATGTGTAAGTTATTAGTTCTATAGTAAGAGGAAACGTACTGATTTACTGAGTATATATAGAAGATTTATAGTGTAGCTCAGTTTTGTCATTCCGTATATTATGCTTATTTTGTTAGATGATAGGTGGGGGGCATTGATACATGTTTACTAAACATATGTTAGGTTACCAATTTACTGTTTAGTTCCTCACCCATCATGAGTCTCCTGTTTGAGTCAGGTTTTACCAGATATCTGTGGTAAGTGTTTGTGGATATACTGGTCTTATAAAAAGGAATTATACCCATCTTGTTCGTTAAGACCTACTGGTGCCAAAGTATTTAACCAGAATATCCAACGGCATTCTGCCTGGAGCAGCATGTTCTCCACATTTCCTGCTCTAATTCCCGGTTTAATCACCTGAAGTACTGAGACCTTTAAGTCTGGTTTGGTGCCATGATTCTTTGCATAATGCTTAGCTACTGGTGTGAGAATTTTGCCCTTCTCTTGATCTTTAATACAGTTCTTAATACTATTCACATGTTCCCCCAGTCGTGTGCGTAACTCTCGGGTCGTTATACCAATATATCTCTTTCCACATTTACACAGTAAGCAATAAACCACATTTTTAGTTTTACAGTTGGCAAATCCAAGCATCCGCTTTGTATCTCCAGTACTACTGATGAACTCTCTTTCATTAGATATGAATTTGCAAAAACTGCATGTGCCACAGGTGTATGTTCCACAAACATATTTGCTGCATTTTCTCTTAGTAAAATGACTTTTGACCAACATGTTGCCAATAGTTGGCGCTCTCCTCCAGCTGGTTTTTATTTTGTCACCTATAAAGGCTGATAGATCTCTGTCAGATTTTAGAATACCACTATGTTTATTTAGAATATCAGTAATTCTATTGTGATTATTATTGTAAGTAGTTACAAATCTGACCTCCCTGTCAACTGCTTTGTTTTTCTTTTTAGGGATTAACAGTGACTCCCTTGGTGTTCTTTTTGCTCTTTGGTACGCTTTTCGGATTATTTTGCGAGTATACCCTCTGTTTTTTAATCTTATTTTCAATTCTTTTGCTCGTTCGTTAAAAGTTTGAAAATCACTGCAGTTTCTTCTTATTCTTAAGAACTCCCCTGTTGGGATTGCATTCTTAGTACTCCTGGTGTGGCAGCTATCATATTGTAGAATTGAATTAGTAGCCGTGTCCTTTCTAAAAAGGTCTGTTTTAAGACAATTGTTCTCATCTTTATAAATATGGAGGTCCAGAAATTCCACTTTGCTCTCGCTTATACAGTAAGTCAACTTTAGATTCATATCATTTTGATTCAGAATAGATATGAATTCTTTAAATATTTCTGCACTACCTGTCCATATTATGAAGAGGTCGTCTATATACCGACACCACAGATTTATATAGTCAGTATATTTGGACATGCTTTCATTGAAAACAAATTCCCTAGAGATGGTTGTGCATAAAAATCCCAGTAGATTAGCAGTGTTTGAAATATTAAGACCAGCCCATTTGACACCAACAACCATGTCACGTTCAAAGTCACTTAAATCCCCTTTCTTCCCCATTCTGATGCTCGGTTTGAACTTCAGCAAGTCTTGTTCACTCTAAATATCTAAATGAATTGAGTTTCTGCCATGTAATTGGCTGATTAGCAATTTGTGTTACCAAGCAATTGAACAGGTGTACCTAATAAAGTGGCCGGTGTATGTGTGTATGTGTGTATGTATATGTATAAGGCAGAGAAGATTAGGGCACCTGCAACCAGCTGCAAGGGTGCCCTAATCTTCTCTGCCTTATAGCAGCATTGGCCCTGCTGTAAAGGGAAAAATAACCAGAAATAAACAAATATAAGATACAATTGTTCAATAAAGACTTATTTATTTTTTAATTAAAATTACTGTAACATCAAGATCTCCATTTTCTCAACTGACCGGGTTAGTAAATTCTCCTGCTCACCCAGACCATTTGAAATGAAGACTTAACCGCAATTTTTTATCCCCATTAATTTGTTTCCAATGATCCATTTGAACTGATGGAGTGTTTCCAAATAGCTCCTTTTACTTTATTTTGGCATTTTAAATAGCTGACTTTTCCCTTTGGCATCCCTATCTATTCTGAAAGTTTCTATACTTAGATATAGGTTAAAGGAAACCTGTGTGAAGTTGAAGAAATTACACTCCCGTAGGAGGTAGAAGAAATAAGCAATGAAATGTTAATTTTCAATTGTTCTAAGTATTGGGCTTTAGTTTACAGGGAGAGGCATGTGTGTAGCTACCAATCACCTGCTAGCAGCACCCAGTAGCGCATTGCTGCAGTGCCTACCTAGGTATGCTTTTCAACATAGGATACCAAGAGAACTAAACTATTTTTTTAATAGAATTAAAATTGCATATCTGATCCATGAAAGTTTAATTTTGCCTTTCATGTCCCTTTTTAAAGGGACAGAATCACTTTAACTAAACAAACTACTATTCCATTGGAATACAACACTTCATTCAAGGATATATTTATAAGACTTGTTCCATATTGGCTAAAAGGTGAGCTCTAGAGTGACAGTTCACCTCTGCCTCATTGTCTGTGGTTAGAGGTGGTGAGTTACCATGGAGCCTGTGATGTCACAGAGGAGATTTTGCTCACAAACAGGTATCAGCTGTTGAGTCAGTGATTACATCACACTTGCTCTGACAATAGATAGGACTTTTTTTGTCTTCAGACCAGCAGTTTGTGGTGTTTGAGTAGCAGATGCTATAACTTTATAGTGTGACTCTTTATCAGAGATGGTCTCAGATTTCACTGGATAAGATTCAAGATCGTCTGTAGATGATTCAAGTTGCCAATACTTTCTTTTGTGATGCTGTTGTGGAAATAATCTTCATCAATGCCAAAATGCAGCTTGGCCGTTTAACTAGAAGAGCCTGGGGGTTAAAATCTTGTTAGTTGGATATGGTTTGTAAAGGCAGATTTTGTCTTCTCATTTTCAGGGGAAGATTTTATTCAAACCCAGACTTTGGTCATATATTTCTACGCCTGTTTTGGAGGTTTTTCTGATTCAGCCATTGACACTCTTCTTCAAGGTAGGAATCCTTTGTCTAGGAAGATTTATCATAAGGCCTAGAAATGTTTTCTTTCTTGGTGTCACAGTAAGACTTTTTTTTGGAAAACTGAAATATGTTACAGGGTTCAGAGTATCCAATACAGCAGTAGTAGATGATTGGGTAATCACAGTAATTGAGATCTGATAACTTAGATATGTTACAGGGTCAGTGTATATAATACAGTTGTAGCAGATGACTGGATAATTGCAGTAATACTTGTCTGGTAACTGAGTTATGTTGCAGGGTTAGGGTATACAATACAGCTGTAGTAGATGACTGGCTAATCCCTTTATTAGGTGTCTAGTAACTGAGTTCTGTTGCAGGATTAGGGTATATAATTTACTTGTAGCAAATGGCTGGATGATCACAATAATGATTCTTTAGGAATTGATATACGTTGCAGGGTTTAGAATATACAATATAGCGGTGTCCAGGATAAAAACAGCAGAATAAAAAAAAATACATCAGGGTACGTACGGGCAGTAAAACACAGGCAGACGAAATCAGGCAGGACTGGAAGGATTTGAAATATACAGGGAAAAGGTATGTTGGAACAGACACAGAGTAAACTGGAACTAAGCTACTGCATTGAGCCTAGGTATGAGAATTTCCTTTAACCCCTTAAGTACCAGCGACATACCCTTACAACGCTGTTGTCCTGAGTCTCTCTCTGCCGCAATCTTGCGAACAGTGGCGAGATCGCGCTATTTCTGCATGCCCCATGAGTGGGGCAGTGCAGAAATAGAGTTGCAGATTGACACTAAGGGGTAGATTTATCATACCCTGGGCGGACATGATTCGCTATAGCAAATCATGTCTGCCCTGCATACGCTGTCGGCATTTAACATTGCACAAGCAGTTCTGGTGAACTGCTTGTACAATGCCACACCCTGCAGATTCGCGGCCAATCGGCCGCTAGCAGGGGGTGTCAATCAACCTGATCGTATTTGATTGGGCGGATGGGATGTCCGCTTCCTCAGAGGCAGCGGACCAGTTAAGGAGCAGCGGGTTTTAAAATTGTCTTTAGGGGCCACTAAGATTTTTTTTACAAACTCCTACCTTATTTGTCCATTTTTTTATGAATCTCATAAGGGTCAGAAAGTTTCAGCAATTACACTTGCTTCTTGGCTAAACCAAATGATTAGTAAATCAGGTAGCGAGATCTGTATCTACTTCTAGGGCCTTTAGGAATTGAGTATGTGTAGAACAAATTTGCAAGACATCTATTTGGTTCTTTCATTGTTTTACTACATTTTATAATTTTGATGTTTTTAGCCGGAAAGTTCTCCAGGCAGCAGTACCTGGTCTTTAGTTTTCGTGTCTTAAGTTCATGTTCCGCGCTTTCACGGTTATCTTGTGGTCTCAACAGCTTGAGTATTAGATCACAGATGTGATGCCTTGTGGACTCTCAACATTTTATGAAAGAAAGTTAATTTCTTTCATGGTGATGAGAGTCCATGAGACATCCCATTTTTATGCTCATTTAGCGGCAGTTCGTACTTCATTTACCTTTCCTTGATCTTTTCTGCTTTCTGTTCCTTTCCTTCCTTGGCCATATGTTTGACTGAGGTAATCAGTGAAATGGATGGGATTAAAAGCTCTTGGTATGTTGAGTATTTTTTGCCGCCTCCTAGTGGACTGGAGTATAATCCCACATGTGATTTCTCATGGACTCTCACCACCATGAAATAAATTAATTTATCAGGTAAGCATATTTTTTTAAGCTCCCTTTTTAAATCAAAATTATACAAATTGTAGAAGTACTTTTTTTTTAAATATTTTTATATTAGTGTAAATCTGTAATGATCCTGAGAGCTTACTAATCATGTAGCAAATTTCCTTAACCTCTTTTTAGCTGGTATATGTTTGTATACTAACTTTGTGTGTTTTAATTTTTATATAAACAGGTCTCTTTACTTGAGGTTCCCAAGATGTTCTTAATAGAACTGTTCATCAAACCATCAGAATGGAGGAAGAGGTAAGTTATTTTATTTACCACCTATTTTGAGTTAAGCACTTTTTAAATTTGTGTTTTTGATAAAAGTATTTGCTTTTGGAGAGCTGCCTACACATCTAGAGGACCTAAATGGAAGCCAATAAAAGTGATATTCTCTGTAGGAAACTGGAATGGTAGAGAGTTTGTGGAGCTGGAAGGGGATTTAGTTTAATACGTTTTTCAACTAGTGCTTTTCACTAATTGTTTTAATATTAGAATAACAGTTTTATTTTGTTCTCAGATGGACCGAAAAGGACACCAAGCAGAGTGACACATCCCCTCTTTCTCTATGGAGTATTGGATTAGTGGTGGGATGGTGTAGGAGGGAGAGAGTAAGTGATTGTCACACTAGTTGATGCACCTTTTGTTTTGTTTTTAAAAAGCAGATAATCGTAAGAAAAATATAGCAGTGAAATTACTGATGTTTTAATGTGTGTCTTCTATATTAAAGGGCCAGCCAATGTTCAAATTAATGTTACATAATTATGTGGATAGGGGAAAGGATTTTAAAGATTTAACTCCCCAAACTCATACTTGCCTCACCTTACCTTCCTCGCCAGCCTCTTCTGGTTTCTTCAACAGCAAGAATTCTAATCACACGCAATCGGTCGTCTTATTGAACTACATGTAGCGCACTCTCATGCTGGGTAAAGCTTTTGGCTGCTTTACCAGTACAGGAGCGCGCTACATGTGCACCGGCACAACCTGGTGCACTGTGATTAGACAGCGCAACCGTGACGTACTGTTGAAGAAACCTGAAGAGGAGTAGAGGGTGGCGAGGAAGGTAAGGTGAGTAAGGATTGGGTGTGTTTAAATCTTTAAACACCCTTTTTTTGCATGTGTTGCTAGTTTAATGTTACATAATATGTGACTAATTTTAAATGTTGACTGACCCTTTAATTTAGCCTGTACATGTCTCATTGTCTTTTTATTAGCATTTTTAAATATTTTTATTTAAATAATTTTGTTACCTTATTTTTTAAGTTACCCCAATATATTATTCTATATTAAAAATCGTGTTAAAAAAGAGATGTTAAAAAAAAATAGCTTCATTGTTTTCAAACATGAGGTTTTTTTATTTTTTTATTAAGCTCCTCTTTTGGAATCAAAATTATACAAATCTGATCAGTCCTGTTTAATACACAATTATTGACATTGGTATAAATCTGTAGTGATCCTGAGAGGACACTAATCATGTAGCAATATTATTCACCCTTTTTTATGTTTTATATTTTTGTAAAATAACTTTGTATGTTTTAATATTTTTTAAACAGGACTCTTTACTCGAGCTTCCCAAGAAGTTTTAAATAGAACTGTTCATCAAACCCTCGGAATGGAGGAAGGAGGTAAGTTATTTTATTTACTGTCTATTTTAGGTTAAAACCTTTTTAAATTTGTGTTTTTTAATAAAAGCATTCAGGAGAGTTGTCTAATCCTCTACAGGACCCAAATGGAAGCCAAGCAGAGTGGCACTTTCCCTCATCTTCTGAGGGGAACTGGAATGGTAAAGAGCTTGTGGAGGTGAGAGAGGAAAGGGGGTGTCACACTGTTTGGTCTGTCTTTGGGTTCTGTAGAAATCAGTAGGTGATTTTATTGAATTAATGGGATACTAAACCCAATTTTTTTCTTTCATGATTCAGATAGAGCATGCAATTTTAAGAAACTTTCTAATTTACTACAATTGTCAATTTTTCTTAGTTCTCTTTGTATCTTTATTTGAAAAAGCAGGAATGTAAGTTTAGGAGCTGGCCAATTTTTGTTTTAGCACCCTGGGTGATTGGTGGCTACATTTAACCACAAATCAGCAAGGGCTAACCCAAAAATGGGCCGGCTCCAAAGCTTACATTCCTGCTTTTCAAATAAAGATACCAAGAGAACGAAGAAAAATTGATAAAAGGTGAAAATTAGAAAGTTGCTTAAAATGACATGCTCTGTCTATCTGACTCATGAAAAAGAGAAAAAAAATGGGTTTAGTATCCCTTTAATATCAATATAATTAGATAGATGAAAGTTTGATGTGTGTCCTTCCTTTAAATGTGTAATTTATATTGTTTTAGCTATGTTTTTTTTTTTTTTTTTTTCATATTTGATTTTTGTTGAATATTATACCTCCTTATTCGATTTAACATTTATTTAGCCCTGTTTTACCTGAACCATTAAAGGGATATAAAAGTCAAAACGAAATGTGCATGAATGCATTTCATTTTTAAATAGAACTATTTTTACATGTACCCTTAAAGTTATATACTTCCATTAGCTTAAGACATATATATATATATATATATATATATATATATATATCTTTGTTTGTTTTAATATTTTTAAACAGGTCTCTTTACTCGAGCTTCCCAAGAAGTTTTAAAGGGTTAGTGGACCCAAAAATTATAATAAATTATTCCTATGTAGTATGTAATTCTGATTAACTCACCCTGTAGCCCATGTTTAATGGGCATATAGTTTTATTTGCGCTCCTCCGGCTTTTTTAAAATGACCGCCATATCCCTCCTTTCCCTGACGTCATCTTAAACGAAGGCTCACTTGATAATAGCAGCTCTGTGTTGATCCTGTTCTACTTCACACATACACAATTACATTTCTTTCTAATGACAGGATAAGTCCACGGATCATCTAATTACTAATGGGATATATCACTCCTGCCCAGCAGGAGGCAGCAAAGAGCACCACAGCAAAGCTGTTAAATATCACCTCTCTTCCCTCCCACCCCAGTAATTCTCTTTGCCTGTGTTAGAGCAAGGAAGTGGTAAAGTTAGGTGCTAGAAAATGATTCTTCAAGCAAGATTTTATTATTTTTTTAAGTAGTGCAAGATTGTGCTGCTTTGTGCTAGGGTGTAGCCGTAGTCCACATCAGTGTCTTCAGTAGGGCAGTGGTGGCTTTAGAGCAATGGGAACTTGTGGGACATAATTCTCACTGCGCCTCCCATATAATTTATGCTGCCCTTACTCTGAAAGCCTGAGTGAAATTACTCAGTCTTTTTTTCTTTCCACAGGTCTATGGGAGGTACAGGACCTCTCAAACCTGGTGAGCTGCCTTGCTGTCGGGCAGATTTGTGAGGTAAGTGCTGACTTTATTTATTTCTGGGAAGGAGAAGACACTCAGAAAAGTGGGCACTTTATTTCAAAGAGAGAGAAGAAAAAAAGGGGCCATTTTATTTAAAGGCACTTTAATTTAAATAAGGGACACAAAGGGGCCTAGTTATCAAGCCGTCAACCTCAAATACGCTGGAATTCCGCAGCGTATTTGTGGCGCGGCTGATTCGCCTTAGTTATCAAAGGCTCGAGACCGGCAAAAGTAGAATTTTGTGACGTAAACTTCGATCCGCCGGACTCAGTCCGACACCGATCGATTCTTACGTCACTCCAGATGTTCCGCACACAAGTGCGGCACAATCTCACTACTTTTGCTAGTTATCAAAAAACTAGCAGGTACGCTCGGCACTTTTACGGCCCAGCGTACCTGGTTTTCAAAGCGCCAGCCTGGAGGCGGCGGATCCCATAGGAATCAATGGGAGTCTGACCATAGCGAATGTACAAGTTCGCTGCTGACAGACATCCCATTGATTCCTATGGGAGCTGTCTACACCTAACACCCTAACATGTACCCCGAGTCTAAACACCGCTAATCTGACCCCCCCTACACCGCCGCAACTAAATAAAGTTATTACCCCCTAAACCGCCGCTCCCGGAGCCCACCGCAACTATAATAAATGTATTAACCCCTAAACCGCCGCTCCCTGAACCCGCCGCAACCTATATTAAATGTATTAACCCCTATCCTGCCCCCCTTACACCGTCGCCACCTATAATAAATTTATTAACCCCTATCCTGCCCCCCACTACGCCGCCGCCACTGTAATAAAATTATTAACCCCTAAACCTAAGTCTAACCCTAACCCTAACGCCCCCCTAACTTAAATAATTAATTAAATAAATCTAAATAAATTAACTCTTATTAACTAAATGAATCCTATTTAAAACTAAATACTTACCTTTAAAATAAACCCTAATATAGCTACAATATAATTAATAATTATATTATAGCTATCTTAGGATTTATATTTATTTTACAGGTAACTTTGTATTTATTTTAGCTAGTTAGAATAGTTATTAAATAGTTATTAACTATTTAATAACTACCTAGCTAAAAGAAATACAAAATTACCTGTAAAATAAATCCTAACCTAAGTTACAATTAAACCTAATACTACACTATCATTAAATTAACTAAATAAACTACCTACAAATAACTACAATTAAATACAAATTACATAAACTAACTAAAGTACAAAAAATAAAAAAAGCTAAGTTACAAAAAATAAAAAATTAAGTTACAAACACGTTAAAAATATTACAACAATTTTAAGCTACTTACACCTAATCTAAGCCCCCTAATAAAATAACAAACCCCCCAAAATAAGAAAAATCCCTACCCTATTCTAAATTAAATAAATTTCAAAGCTCTTTTACCTTACCAGCCCTTAAAAGGGCCATTTGTGGGGGCATGCCCCAAAAAGTTCAGCTCTTTTGCCTGTAAAAGAAAAATACAACCCCCCCCAACATTAAAACCCACCACCCACATACCCCTAATCTAACCCAAACCCCCCTTACAAAAACCTAACACTAATCCCCTGAAGATCATCCTACCTTGAGTCGTCTTCACTCAGCCGAGCCACCAATGGAACTGAAGAGGACATCCGGAGCGGAAGAAGTTAATCCTCCAAGCGGCGCTGAAGAAATCTTCCATCCGATGAAGTCATCATCCAGGCGGCGCTGAAGAAGTCTTTGGTCCGGCCGATGTCATCTTCCAAGAGGCGCTGAAGATGTCTTCTATCCGGGTGAAGTCATCTTCCAAGCCGGGTCTTGAATCTTCCTTCCGCCGACGCGGAACCACCTTCTTCACCGACGGACTACGACGAATGACGGCTCCTTTAAGGGACGTCATCCAAGATGGCGTCCCCTCAATTCCGATTGGCTGATAGGATTCTATCAGCCAATTGGAATTAAGGTAGGAAAATCTGATTGGCTGATGGAATCAGCCAATCAGATTCAAGTTCAATCCGATTGGCTGATCCAATCAGCCAATCAGATTGAGCTCGCATTCTATTGGCTGATCGGAACAGCCAATAGAATGCGAGCTCAATCTGATTGGCTGATTCCATCAGCCAATCAGATTTTTCCTACCTTAATTCCGATTGGCTGATAGAATCCTATCAGCCAATCGGAATTGAGGGGACGCCATCTTGGATGACGTCCCTTAAAGGAGCCGTCATTCGTCGTAGTCCGTCGGTGAAGAAGGTGGTTCCGCGTCGGCGGAAGGAAGATTCAAGACCCGGCATGGAAGATGACTTCACCCGGATAGAAGACATCTTCAGCGCCTCTTGGAAGATGACATCGGCCGGATCAAAGACTTCTTCAGCGCCGCCTGGATGATGACTTCATCGGATGGAAGATTTCTTCAGCGCCGCTTGGAGGATTAACTTCTTCCGCTCCGGATGTCCTCTTCAGTTCCATCGGTGGCTCGGCTGAGTGAAGACGACTCAAGGTAGGATGATCTTCAGGGGATTAGTGTTAGGTTTTTGTAAGGGGGGTTTGGGTTAGATTAGGGGTATGTGGGTGGTGGGTTTTAATGTTGGGGGGGTTGTATTTTTCTTTTACAGGCAAAAGAGCTGAACTTTTTGGGGCATGCCCCCACAAATGGCCCTTTTAAGGGCTGGTAAGGTAAAAGAGCTTTGAAATTTATTTAATTTAGAATAGGGTAGGGATTTTTCTTATTTTGGGGGGTTTGTTATTTTATTAGGGGGCTTAGATTAGGTGTAAGTAGCTTAAAATTGTTGTAATATTTTTAACGTGTTTGTAACCTAATTTTTTATTTTTTGTAACTTAGCTTTTTTTATTTTTTGTACTTTAGTTAGTTTATGTAATTGTATTTAATTGTAGTTATTTGTAGGTAGTTTATTTAGTTAATTTAATGATAGTGTAGTATTAGGTTTAATTGTAACTTAGGTTAGGATTTATTTTACAGGTAATTTTGTATTTCTTTTAGCTAGGTAGTTATTAAATAGTTAATAACTATTTAATAACTATTCTAACTAGCTAAAATAAATACAAAGTTACCTGTAAAATAAATATAAATCCTAAGATAGCTATAATATAATTATTAATTATATTGTAGCTATCTTAGGGTTTATTTTACAGGTAAGTATTTAGTTTTAAATAGTAATAATTTATTAAAGTATAGTGTAGTGTTAGGTGTAATTGTAACTTAGGTTAGGATTTATTTCACAGGTACATTTCTCTTTATTTTAGCTAGGTAAGCTATTAAATAGTTAATAACTATTTAATAGTTATTGTACATGGTTAAAATAAATTGAAAGTTACCTGTCAAATAAATATAAATCCTAAGATAGCTAGAATATAATTCTTATTTATATTGTAGCTATATTAGGGTTTATTTTAAAGGTAAGTATTTAGTTTTAAATAGGATTCATTTAGTTAATAAGAGTTAATTTATTTAGATTTATTTAATTAATATTTAAGTTAGGGGGGCGTTAGGGTTAGACTTAGGTTTAGGGGTTAATAATTTTATTACAGTGGCGGCGGCATAGTGGGGGGCAGGATAGGGGTTAATAAATTTATTATAGGTGGCGACGGTGTAGGGGGGGCAGGATAGGGGTTAATATGTTTAATATAGGTTGCGGCGGGTTCATGGAGCGGCGGTTTAGGGGTTAAACTATTTATTTAGTTGCGGAGAGGTGCGGGATCAGCAGGATAGGGGTTAATAATTTTATAATAGAGGGCGACGGTGTAGGGGGGGCAGGATAGGGGTTACTAGGTATACTGTAGGTGGCAGCGGTGTCCGGGAGCGGCGGTTTAGGGGTTAATACATTTATAAGAGTTGCGGCAGGGTCTAGGAGCGGCGGTTTAGGGGTTAATACATTTATAAGAGTTGCGGCGGGGTCTAGGAGCGGCGGTTTAGGGGTTAGTAACTTTATTTAGTTGCGGGGGGCTCCGGGGGCGCCGGTATAGGGGGTAGAACAGTGCAGTTTAGTGTGAGTGCTTAGTGACAGGCTAGCAATAAAGCTGGGAAAAAGCAGAAGGGCAGCGAGATCGGATGAGTGATAACTGTCACAGTCCGCTGCTCATCGCCCCGCGGCTTTTTGACAGCTTTATTTGATAACTTAGGCGAACGTATTCAAGGTCCGCGGTGGCGAAGGTAGGCGAGCTTAGGCGGACGTATTGGGCCGGCGAAGCCAGAAAAGTAGACGGCTTGATAACTACCCCCCTTAAACTCTCCTATACTGGAGAGGACTCTCAGACAGCAGTTTATGCAGGCACTGGGGCTGAGAATAGTCTTATTGGTATTTAAACAGTGGTGGTTCCACTTCTCCCAGCGGTTTAACTTTAAAACAATATGCCGACCGGGAGATTGTTGTTTTTTGAGGACGCCCACCAGGGGCGGAGCTAAGTGAGGTGGCAATCTGCATTGCGCGCCACTTTCTTCAGTAGATAAACAATTCACTTCCGAATTGTTTATCTACTGAAAAAACAAAACTCCGGTGTAGCAGGGCAGGTAGGCACCTCAGCAAAGAATCTATAATGAAATAGAGAAGGCGCCACATAGCATAATTCCGTATATTGAATCAGATTTTAAGATAGTAGTTTAGAACCACTCACGTGTATAAAAGCACCAAGATGTAGTGCTAGCTAGGCAGACCGGAACCTCAGAGTTGTCCGGTAAACTCTCCTCCTGGGCAAAGATTCCTGCAAGCCAAGAAAGGTGTTCACCAAATGGGCTATCAGTCAGGAAGGCACCGTCCCGCCTCCAGCAGAGGTATAATATAACTCCAAAAGGATGTCCACAAAAAGACAACGTAGCAAGTTGTATATATTTAAAAGTGTTTATTACAACACAATATTTTATATTTTTATTGTGTTGTAATAAACACTTTTAAATATATACAACTTGCTACGTTGTCTTTTTGTGGACATCCTTTTGGAGTTATATTATACCTCTGCTGGAGGCGGGACGGTGCCTTCCTGACTGATAGCCCATTTGGTGAACACCTTTCTTGGCTTGCAGGAATCTTTGCCCAGGAGGAGAGTTTACCGGACAACTCTGAGGTTCCGGTCTGCCTAGCTAGCACTACATCTTGGTGCTTTTATACACGTGAGTGGTTCTAAACTACTATCTTAAAATCTGATTCAATATACGGAATTATGCTATGTGGCGCCTTCTCTATTTCATTATAGATTAACCTGTTGTGGATGGCCTTATACATCGAGGAGAGCTGCCTTACACCTTTTTAACCTTAAAGGGATTCTTTGGACTTTATTTTGGACATTTTATATCTTTTGTCTATTTTGGACATTCTGTATTACAGTTTGTATGGTATGAGCTAATTTGTGTTGGCATAAGTACTACTATTTCTGGAACTGATTTATTGTGAACATTGAATATATGTGTTTTGAAACCTGTTGATTATAGATTATAATAATTTTGTCCAGCATCATTATATTTAGATAGCGCCCCTATTTTATATAATATTGTGTTATCCTCTATAGGATATACACATATATATATATATATATATATACCTCAGCAAAGAAGCTGAGGTGTAGAGGTGTTTCTTTTCTATTATTTAGCTTAATACCTCATTCAGCAGACTTAAGTAAAAAAGTTACGGTTTAAAATTTAAAGGGACAGTAAAGTTTTTTTCTATTTTAATTTTTATTAAAAAATTAAGGTTATTATTTGTTAATTTGATCCATTGTGAGTCAGAATGGACCAAGAGGCTTTGCAAAATGTCACTTGTTCTTTGTGTTTTGATGCCAATGTGGAACCACCAATCCCTTTCTGTTCCTCATGTATTGAGAGGACTTTAAATTATAGGGATATACTTTTTTCTGAGCCAACATTTTGCAAGGCGGATGCTGTTCAGGAGTCTAATGACAATGTTCAATATATGCTGCAGTTTTCTCCTCAAGCGTCTTAAATTATACCGCCCACACATGCAGTGTCCTGCGCTTCCTCTCTAGCTCCTCCTGGAGTTACGTTGCAAGACATCGCTTCTCTCATGTCTTCTGCAGTTTCTGATGCGTTGTCTGCTTTTCCCATGTTGCAGGGAAAGCATAAGAGGAAAAAACAACATTCAGTAAGTGAGGTTTCCGACGCAGTTGTTGTTATTTCGAATGCCCCCTCCCAGAAACCTGAGGAGGATGATACTTTGGTAGCATCTGAAGGTGAAATTTCAGATACTGACAGTGTAATTCCTCTTGCTGATACTGAAGTTTTATCTTTCAGGTTTAAGCTAGAACACCTCCGTCTGTTACTCATGGAGGTTTTAGCTACATCGGATGACAACGACACTATGGCCGTAGTTAATCCTAAGCAATCCAGTAAGCTAAATAAATATTTTTATGTACCTTCCTCGGTCGAGGTTTTTCCAGTACCAGACCGAGGTTCTGAGATCATTGCTAAGGAATGGGAAAGACCGGGTATCCCTTTTTCTCCATCTCCTATATTTAAAAAAGTTTCCCATAGCGGACTCTATCAAGGAGGCTTGGCAAACAGTACCCAAGGAAGGAGCTGTTTCCACTCTGGCCAAGAGAACTACTATCCCCATAGAAGATAGTTGTGCTTTTAAAGATCCTATGGACAAAAAATTAGAGGGGTTACTCAAGAAGATGTATGTACACCAAGGTTTACAATGGCAACCTGCTGTGTGCATTGCTACCATCACTAGTGCGGCGGCATATTGGTTTGATGCGTTGTCTGATGCTTTTAGGACAGACACTTCACTTGATGAGATCCAGGATAGGATAAAAGTCCTTAAGTTGGCTAATTCCTTTATTACTGATGCTTCCCTACAGGTTATCAAACTGGGAGCAAAGATTTCAGGTTTTTCTGTACTAGCCCACAGAGCTTTATGGTTAAAACCTTGGTCTGCGGATGTGTCATCTAAGTCTAAACTTTTAGCGATTCCTTACAAGGGAAAGACCTTGTTTGGACCAGGCTTGACGTAAATAATCTCTGATATTACGGGAGGAAAGGGTCATCTTCTCTCTCAGGATAAGAGACACAAGCAAAAGGGACGTCAGAGTAAATTTTGTTCCTTTCGAAATTTCAAGGGAAATTCTTCCTCTTCCTCTTGCAAGCAAGAACAGTCTAAACCTTCCTGGAGACCCAATCAGTCTTGGAACAAGGGAAAACAATCCAAAAAGCCTACTATTGAATCAAAGACAGCATGAAGGGCCTGCCCCCAATCCGGGACTGGAACTTGTGGGGGGCAGACTTTACTTCTTCGCTCAGGCTTGGGTTCAAGATGTTCAGGATCCCTAGGCAGTAGACATAGTGTCCTGGGGATACAAACTAGAGTTCAAGAATTTTCCTCCCAGAGGCAGGTTTCTGCTTTCAAGATTGTCTGTAGACCAGACAAAAAGAGAGGCGTTCTTACACTGTGTACGGGACCTCTCCGACCTGGGAGTGAGGGTTCCTGTTCCGATGCAGGAACGGGGTCTGGGCTTTTATTCCAATCTGTTTGTGGTTCCCAAAAAGGAGGGAACCGTCAGACCAATTTTAGATCTCAAGAGTCTAAACAAATTCCTCAGAGTACCATCCTTCAAGATGGAAACTATTCGTTCCATTCTTCCTTTGGTCCAAGAGGGTAAATTTATGACAACACTGGATTTAAAGGACGCGTACCTGCATGTTCCCATTCACAGGGATCATCACAAGTTTCTAAGGTTTGCATTTCTAGACAAATACTTCCAATTCATAGCTCTTCCTTTCGGCCTTGCCACAGCTCCCAGAATTTTCTCAAAGGTTCTGGGATCCCTGTTAACGGTGCTCCGATTACGGGGCATTGCAGTGGAGCCCTATCTGGATGACATCCTGGTCCAGGCGCCATCTTTTCAACAAGCAAGGTCCCACACGGAAATGTTGTTATCTTTCCTGCGATCTCACGGATGGAAGGTAAATTTGGAAAAGAGCTCTTTAGTTCAAAATACAAGGGTAACTTTCTTGGGAACCATAATAGATTTCTTAAAAATGACTTTCGATTCTTGCCTAGCGCTTCAGTCCGCTCCTCAGCCATCAGTGGCTCAGTGCATGGAGGTAATCAGGCTGATGGTGGCGGCAATGGACATCATCACATTCGCTCGTTTCCACCTCAGACCTCTGCAGTTAAACATGCTCAGTCAATGGAACAGAGATTATGCAGATTTGTCTCCACGAATACAGCTGGAGCAGGAGACAAGGGATTCTCTTCTTTGGTGGTTGTCTCAGGATCATCTCTAGGATGGGGAGCAGTCTGGGGCTCTCTAAAGGCGCAGGTAACTTGGACTCAGTCAGAGTCTGTTCTGCCCATAAACATTCTGGAGCTGAGAGCAATCTTCAATGCTCTTCTGGCCTGGCCCCAGTTAGCCTCGGCCCGGTTCATCAGGTTCCAGTCAGACAACATAACTTCAGTGGCTTACATCAACCATCAGGGAGGAACGCAGAGTTCCTTAGCCATGACAGAGGTAGCCAAGATAATTCAGTGGGCGGAGACCCACAATTGTTGTCTGTCGGCGATCCACATCCCAGGGGTGGACAACTGGGAGGCGGACTTCCTGAGCAGACAGACCTTTTACCCGGGGGAGTGGAAACTCCATCCGGAAGTGTTTTCCAGCCTGATTCTCAAATGGGGTCAGCCGGAATTGGATCTCATGGCATCTCGGCAGAATGCCAAGCTTCTGAGGTACGGGTCGAGGTCAAGGGACCCTCAGGCTGTACTGATAGACACCCTGGCAGTACGTTGGAATTTCAGTCTTGCATACCTATTTCCTTTGTTCGCTCTTCTTCCTCGGGACATTGCTCGAAATAAGCAGGAGAGGGCATCAGTGATCCTCATTGCACCGGTATGGCCTTGCAGGATTTGGTATGCAGATCTGGTGGACATGTCTTCTCTTCCACCTTTGAGACTTCCGTTGAGGAAGGACCTTCTACTTCAAGGGCCCGTCATCCAAATCTAGTTTCTCTGAAGCTGAATGCTTGGAGATTGAACGCTTATCTTATCCAAGCAGGGATTTTCGGAATCGGTCATAGAGACCACGATTCAGGCTTGTAAACCTGTGACTAGAAAGATTTACCAAAAGATATGGCGTAAATATCTATATTGGTGTGAATCCAAGGTTAGGATTCCTAGAATTCTGTTTTTTCTCCAAGAAGGTTTGGAGAAGGGCTTATCGGCAAGTTCCCTAAAGGGTCAAATATCTGCCTTGTCTATTTTGTTACATAAACATCTGGCGGACGTACCAGATGTGCAATCATTTTGTCAGGCCTTGGTCAGGATCAGGCCTGTGTTCAAACCAGTTACTCCTCCCTGGAGTCATAATTTAGTTCTTAAGGTTCTTCAAGGGGCTCTGTTTGAACCTATGCATTCCTTAGATATTAAGTTGTTATCTTGGAAAGTTTTGTTTCTTGTTGCTATTTCATCTGCTAGTAGAGTGTCCAAGCTCCTTACCTTATTTTTCATTCGGATAAGGTAGTTTTACGTACCAAATTAGGGTTTCTCCATAAAGTAGTTTCTGACCGGAACATTAATCAGGAGATTGTTGTTTCTTCTTTATGTCCTAATCCTTCTTTTCAGAAGGAACGGCTTCTGCACAATCTGGACGTGGTACGTGCACTAAAATTTTATTTACTTGCGACTAAGGATTTTCGTCAGTCTTCTGCCTTGTTTGTGGTTTTCTCAGGAAAACGTAAGGGACAGAAAGCTACTGCTACTTTTCTTTCTTTTTGGCTGAAAAGTATCATACGTTTTGCCTGTGAAACTGCTGGACAGCAACCTCCAGAGAGAGTTACAGCTCATTCCACAAGAGCTGTTGCTTCCTCATGGGCATTCAAAAATGAAGCTTCTGTGGAACAGATTTGGAAGGTTGCAACTTGGTCCTCTCTTCACACGTTTTCAAAATTCTATAAATTTGATACTTTTGTCTCTGCTGAGGCCGCTTTTGGGAGAAAGGTTCTTCAAGCAGTGGTGCTTAGGTTCCCTGTCTTGTCCCTTCCTTATCATCTATGTACTCTAGCTTGGGTATTGAATCCCATTAGTAATTAGATGATCTGTGGACTCATCGTGTCATTAGAAAGAAAACTAAATTTATGCTTACCTGATTTATTTCTTGACACAATGAGTCCGCGGCCCGCCCTGTTTTTTTAGACAGGGTATGAGTATGTTATAAACTTCAGACACTTCTGCACCATGTTACTTCCTTTCTCTCCTACTTTGGTCGAATGACAGTGGGGTGGGAGGGAAGGGAAGTGATATTTAACAGCTTTGCTGTGGTGCTATTTGCCGCCTCCTGCTGGGCAGGAGTGATATATCCCATTAGTAATTAGATGATCCGTGGACTCATCGTGTCCATAAATAAATACATTTATCAGGTAAGCATAACATTTTTTTTTTCCACCGCATATGACAACCGCTATTCAACTGAGCGGTAATTCTTCCAGTTCACTCTCTTGAATTTTTTCGTCAAGGGGGTCATTTCATACATGGAACTGAAGAATACTGCTCAGTTTAAAAGTGGTTGTCATATGTGGTGGAATTTTTATTAATTGCGCATGCTTGAAGTACGTGCACGAGCAGGATCGACACGGATCTGCTATTTTCAAGTGAGCCTTCGTTTAAGATGATGTCAGGGAAAGGAGGGGTCTGGCAGTAATTTTAAAATGGCCGGAGGAGCACAAATAAGTGATTTTATACTAAAACTGTATGCGCATTAAACATGGGCTACAGGGTGAGTTAATCAGAATTACATACTACATAGGAATAATTTATTATAATTTTTGGGTAGACTGTCCCTTTAAATAGAAATGTTCTTCAAACCCTTGGAGTGGAGGATGAGGTAAGTTATTTTTTTTACCATCTCTTTTGGGTTAAACTGTTTTTTGATAAAAGTATTTAGATATGTTTTATATTTAGCTAAACTAACTTTGTATATGTTTTTTTAATATTTTATAAACAGGTCTCGAGTTTCCCAAGAAGTTTAAGATAGAACTGCTCATCAAACCCTTGGAATGGAGGAAGAGGTACGTTATTTTATTTACTATCTCTTTTTGGTTAAACAGTTTTTAAATTTGTGCTTGGTGATAAAAGCTTTTAGATATGTTTTATATTTTTGTAAACCAACTTGTGTGTTTTTTTTAAACAGGTCTCGAGTTTCCCAAGAAGTTTTAAATAAAACTTTTCTTCAAACCTTCGGAATGCAGAAAGAGGTAAGCTATTTTATTTACCATCTCTTTTGGGCTAAAACTGTTTTATTTGTGTGTTTTTTTATTTTTTATAAAAGCATTAAGATATGTTTTATATTTTGCTAAACTAACTGTTCATGTTTTTTTGTAACAGGTGTTGAGCTTCCCAAGATGTTAGAAATAGAGCTGTCCATCAAATGCTTGAAATGTAAGGAAGAGGTAAGGTATTTTATTTACTATCTCTTTTGGGTTAACGATTTTTTCTTTCATAAGGTGGTGAGAGCCCACGAGCCATCACATGTGGAATTAAACTCCAGTCCATTTGGAGGAGACAAAAAATACCCAAGCCTTTAATCCCTCCCACTTCCCAGTACACCTCATCTTATTTGCGTCCATAGGAGAAGCTAAAAACTGAAGTGCTCTTGAGGGGTTCTCAGACCTATGTGAGACACATTATCCCCCTCAGAGAGCTGAAAATAGGAAAATGGGATGTACAGGAGTAAACTGGCAGTGATAGTAATTCTCCCTTGGAAGTTTGTCACTCGCTTGCCTCAGGTGTTGCTGGGAATTATCCTTCAGCCTCCTCCTGTTGGCCTCTTGATGTACTCCTGCTTCAGATCTAACCAGGATGGGCTATTGTGCTGGACGCAGTTTTACTGCAGCTGGTTAAGACAGATGGAGCGAGTTCTAACAGGTAGGTGAAGAGGAGCATTCGCATAACCCAGAGGCTATTGTTAGGTATATTATTATAGCCTGAAGATAATACACACCTAGGGGCCGATTTATCAAGGGCTAAAGGGTCCCTGATGCCCCTGTTTCCATGCGAGGCTTCAGGCTTGCCAGAAACAGCAGTTATGAAGCAGCAGTCTTAAGACTGCTGCTCTTTAACTGGTTCGCTGCCTCTGATGATGCAGAGATCAATCCGACCGATCCTAAAGTATCAGTTGATTGACACCCCCTGCTAGCAGCCAATTGTCCGCGAATCTGTAGGGGGCGGCATTGCACAAGCAGTTCACCAGAACTGCTTGTGCAATGTTAAATACCGAAAGAGTATGCTGCCGGCATTCAGGGATGTTTGGAGGACATGATACACTACAGCGTATCATGTCCGCCAGACATTGGTAAATCGGCCTCATAGGTTTTTCCCTCTGACAAGTTTAGGGCACTTTATAACTTAGAGTTTGTTCTAGGTATTATCTCTTAACATTTTTTGGGTGGATGTCATTTGTTGCCTTGGGAAACTTTTTGTGTTATAGGTGTGCTGACTGAGAGACCATTATAGTGTAGGGTAGGTCCCAGGGTGGTTACCTAGATGCTTCTGATTTTAAGGAATATTTGCAGTCTGTGAAGTTTTGGCATTTATGCTTCCCCAGAGCAAACATAAGTGTTTGCTCGCAGAAGGTGATACTTCAGCTGGTTTCAGTTCATCTGGTATATCTCACAGAAGCAGCACATTGGTAACTCTGCTTTAGGATTCTGATGTGTAAGATTCAGATATGTCATAAGGTGAGATACTGTTAGATAGTCAGGATACTTCTAAAATGGATTATCTGCACACTTTTCTGCAAGATGTTTTCCTTACTCTGGGAGTTCCAAGTACCTGTTCCTACAGATGTAACGATTGGTTAAACAACTAGATTTGTTATTTAAGTCTCCTAAAACTTTAGAGTTTTTTTCTTCAAGAGTTCAAAAAGATATTTCCAATTCCTCATGCAAATCTAAAATTTTGGGAATCTATTCCCAAAGTGAATGGAGCTATTGCTACTCTTGCTAAAAGTACTACTATCCCCTTAGACAAAAGTACCTACAGTATTTTAATGACTCCATGGATAGAAAGCTAGAGGCTTTTCATAGGAAATCTTTTCACCAAGCAGGTTTTTTTCCATTCAGGCCAGCAATCAGTGTGGCCTATGTAGTGAGTGCTATCACTTTGTGGTATGACACCTTATCAGAGATGGTTTCTCTTCACAAACTTCTCCCTAGTGAAAAAAATCAGGATTGTCTTAAAATGGTCAAGGTCTAGATTAAGAGTTTTGCGTTATGGTGCAGTATGGCTATTACCGCTGAAAAATTGGCCATTGCGCTGGAATGGCCAGTAACGCATATTATGAGTCGTGGCGGTATAGCTATACCGCAAGCATTTTAGCCTGTAACGCAACGTCCATTCTGCACTCAAAAAAATGGCGTTTGAGTGCGGGATTTTCCAAAGCGTCGTATTGCAGGTTGTGTGGTGCGGCTAAAATTCTTGCTTTATAGCCTATACCAACACAAGCCATTCCGCCATCTGAGACCAGTAGTTATGGATTTTGCAAAACAAAAATGTTTCACAAAGCTCATAACTAAAATGTTACAAAGTACACTAACACCCATAAACTACCTATTAACCCCTAAACCGTAACCCTCCCACATCGCAAACACTATATTAAACCTATTAACCCATAATTTGCCACCCACACCGCGTCTATTAAATAAACCTATTAACCCCTAATCCGACGCCCACCCACATCGCCAACACTAAATAAATCTAGTAAGCCCTAATCCGCCAGCCCCCCCACATCTTAACTAATAAACAAAACCTATTAACCCCTAAACAGCCACCCCCCCACATAGCAAAACACTAAAATAACCTATTAACCCCTTAACCTAACACCCCCTAACTTTAAAATAAAAGTTACAATATAACTATCTGAAAATAAATAAAAACTTAATTGTGAAATTAAAAAAAAACTAACATTAAACTATAAATTAACCTAACATTACTAAAATAAAAAAACTACCAATAAAAAACTTAAATTGCACATTTAAAAAAACCTAATACTACAAAAAAAATCCAAAAATCTAACATTACAAAAAATAATAAACACTAAATTACAAAAAATAATAATCAAAATTATCAAAAATAAAAACAATTACACCTAGTCTAATAACACTATAAAAATAAAAAACAAAAAACAAAATAAAAACACCCCCTAACCTACAATAAACTACCAATAGCCCTTAAAAGGGCCTTTTGTAGGGCATTGCCCTAAGTTAAACAGGCAGCGACATCTTCATCCATTGCAGGGGCAGGACCAACGATTTCATCCTGCGTGGAGCGTCCACTTCATACGATCACCGCCGTACACTGAAGTTGAATGCAAGGTACCAGTTAAAAAATGGCGTACCTTGCATTCCTATTGGCTGATTTGATTCTTCAAATTCAAAGCTACTGAAATCCTATTGGCTGATTTGAAAACCCAATCAGGGCCAGACTGGGAAATCCGACTGGCCCTGGAAATTTGTTTGGCCCAGCCCCGCCCCCCTCCAGCTCAGCTTTGCCCCCCCCCCCACCTCTGGATCATGGCCCAATCCGGCCCTGATACCCATAATGAATCAGTTTCAGGTTTAGCATGAATTGAACAAGATGCAGCAGGATTTGTGAACAAATGTAACCTTTATGAAAAATAAACTAAAAATGTGATTTAAACAAAAACAATGTTCTTATAAAATTTTACTAAATAAAATAGCAGGAAATAGGCTTATAAGAGGAAGCTTGATATACCAGGATTTTTATTGTCTAAGGTGGTGTGGTGACCATGTCACCCCCTCCCTGAGCTTCCTGTGGTTCTTCATCCCTGCTTGTTTTACTTTCCCCAGAGCAGGATTTATGTACCTGAAATTATGCTCTTAAATAATAAACTTTCACTTGCAACTTTACCTGCCTGACCTGGCTTCTAATTGAGCATTGTATGGGATTCTGAATCTGTGCTGAGGATTCCTGGGTGCCGGACCTCCTTTTCTGAGTTTGTACATTTTTTTTGTAGCTGCACAGGATCAAGCCCTTATCTTGTCACCCCGGCCTTGTGCGGTCCACGCCCCCCAGTGACGCAACTGTCCATTCCCACATGATGTCACTCACAGTGCACGCACGGTCCATGTGTATATTATTGAACAGTTGCTCAAATTAAAGAAGTAGCCTACAGGTTCTCAGTGTGGGTGGGGCTAAGGGAACCGGCGGTGCACTGACTTGCCCTTTGCGCAGAATACAGTTAGAAGCGGTGCGTGCACGGTTTGTGAGTGCGCACATCCCTCACAACTGTGCTTTGCTGCTCTCCACACACTGCAGCTGCCCCTGCCGGCACACCGGGATTTTTCCCGGTATCCCGGTGGCCCAATCCGGCCCTGCACCCAATAGAATGAGAGATACTAAAATCCTATTGTAGCTCTCCTCCTATTGGCTGATTTGAATTTTAATGGGTAACTTGCATTCAACTTCAGTGTACATCAGTGATCGTATGGAGAGGATGCTCTGTGCAGAATGTCATTGCCGGTTCTGGATAGCTCCACTCCGCGCCGCCGGGTTAAAGATAGACACCCCTGCGATGGATGAAGATGTTGCCACCTGGATAAAGACTTCTCACCGCATGGATGAAGACTCACCGCCTGGATAGAGATTGATGTCCGGACATCAGGAACCCTGAGTAGATATTCTGGGGTTAGTTTTTATTTAATTTTTTTGGAGTGTTTTTTTTTTTTTTTAGGGCAGTAAAAGAGCTGAATGCCCATACAAATGGGTAGCCTAAGTTTTTTTTAGACTTAAGATAGCTCAGCATGCTAATGCACTGTGGCTGAGCTCTGTAGCAACCGGAGGGTTGCAGGTTCAGTCCCAGGCTTCATCCTTCTGAGATCAATAAAATGAGCAGCACCTTGAGACCCTTACGGGTGATTAGCCGTGCTTTACAAGTACCCAATGCATACATACATAAGGTTTTTTATTTTGGGAGGTTGGTTGAGTAGGGGGTTTTACTGTTGGGTGGTCTTTGTATTTTTTTTTCTAGGTAAAAGAGCTGTTTAACTTAGGGCAATGCCCTACAAAAGGCCCTTTTAAGGGCTATTCGTAGTTTATTGTAAGTTGGGGGGTGATTTTATTTTGGGGGGCTTTTTTATTTTTATAGGGCTATTAGATTAGGTGTAATTGTTTTTATTTTTGATAATTTCGTTTATTATTTTTTCTAATTTAGTGTTCATTAGTTTTTGTAATGTTAGATTTTTTTTATTTTTTTCATAGTATTAGTGGGGGTTTTTTAAATGTGTAATATAGGTTTTTTAATAAGTAGTTTATTTTATTTTATTAGAATAGTAATGTTAGGTTAATTTATAGTTTAATGTTAGTTTTTTTATTTCACATATAAGTTTTTATTTATTTTAAGATAGTTATATTGTAACTTTTAATTTAAAGTTAGGAGGTTTAGGGGTTAATAGTTTAATTTAGTGTTTTGTGATGTGTGGGGCAGACGGTTTAGGGGTTAATAGGTTTATTTAGTGTCGGCGATGTCGGGGAGAGGTGGATTAGGGGGTTAATAACTTTAATTAGTGTAGGCGATGTCGGGAGCAGCGGACTAGGGGTTTATGTTAGGGTCTTAAGTTTAAATGTAACCTTCTTTCCCCCATAGACAGCAATAGGGTTGGGTTACGGCGATATGCCATTCCGCGATTGCAGGTGTTAGATTTTTTCTAACACTCTCTCCACATTGAGGTCTATGTGGGAAAGCATGCATCAGCACGTAAACTCAGCCCTTGGCTTTTTTGCGGTACGTAGCTTAACGCACCATACCGCACAGCACAAGGAGGTTTTTCAGTAACTCGCAATGGGAGTGCTATGGAAAGTGTGGTACCGCTCATTTTTTTGTGTTAGTTATGCACCCTGTTTAGCGCAAAACTCGTAATCTAGGTGCAAGGTTGCTAAGTCCTTTATTTGTAACATTTTTTTAGATAATTTGCATTAAAGCAAAGATTGAGCATTTGGCGGTTCTCACAAGAGCTTTGTGGCTCAAATCTTGGTCTGTAGACATGGTGTCAATGGGCAGACTTTTATTTCTCCCTTTCTAATGATAAATTTTATTCAGTCCTAGCTTGGATGCAATTATTGACATATCATCTGGTGCTAAGGGTGCATTTTTACCTCAGGACAAAAATATTTGCTTATCGTTTTCTTTCTTTTCACTGGTCCATTAATCAGAAATCTTCCTCATCTGGCCAGAAAACTGAGTCTTCCAACCCTCATTAGAAGCCAGGCAGTACTTGGAACAAATCCAAGCACTATACTCTGTATCAAAATCTGAATGAAGGTGCGGCCCCTAAACCAGGCTTAGCTCTGGTAGGGGGCAGATAGAGCCTTTTTCAGTCAGCTTGGTCACAATATGTCCAGGATCCCTGGGTACTCAACATTGTATCTCAAGGATAAAGAATAGGGCTTTGATCCAGGCCTCCTTGGGAAATGATCCTGTAACATCTACTCAAACTTCAGTCAAAGGCACTAGCCTTTTTCTCTTGTTAACAAGACCTGGAAAATTTGCGACTGATCATTCCCGTTCAGAGTTGGAAAGAAACCAAGGGTTTAATTCAAATGTGTTCATAGTTCAGAATAAGGAGGGAACTTACAGACCCATTCTAGGGAGACGATTAACAGTCGGACAGACATGATCCACTTGTGCAATGCCGCCCGTTGCAGATTCGTGGCCAATCGGCCGCTAACAGGGGGTGTCAATTAACCCGATCGTATGAGATCAGTGGATTGATATCCGCAGCATCAGAGGAGGCATATGAGTTAAGGAGCAGCGGTCTTAAGACTGCTGCTTCTTAATTCCTGTTTCCGGCAAGCCTGGAGGCTTACGCAGAAACAGGGGCATTTAGGTCCATTCGGCCCTTATATCTCAAGTTCTTAAAATTTCTTTATGTAACCACATTCAAGATGGAGGTGATTTAGACCATCTTACCCTTGGTACAAGAGGGTCAATTAATTACCACCATAGACTTGAAAGACACCTTCTTGTATTTCTCTATTTACAAAGATGATTTTTCATTATCTAAGGTTTGCCGTTCTAGACAAACATTTTCAGTTTGTGGCTCTACCTTTCAAGTTGGATACAGCTCCAAAAACCTTCACAAAGTTTCTGGGAGCTATGCTAGCGGTGCTAGGGTCAGTCACTAATGGTGGGATTAGGACACATTACATTATATTTATGCTAGAGAAAATGCCTAAAAAAAAATCTGTAAATCTCAGTACTACATACAGTTACATTCACTAAGGGTGGTACAAATAAACAACTGATTACTTAATTTCTGTGTTGTCCTCAGCACCACTGAGCAAAAAACATATCTTGCATGTCAGGTATAGTTTGGGCAGCTCTGCTCTAAGTCCAGGGTTCTTCAGTTCCACTTCTTAGCAGCCACTAACTGTCAGAAATTTACCTAATCCCACAAGGGGCTCCTGCCTCCACGTAGAGGAACCAAGGTCTGTCTTCTTCTGCTGCTTTCCCTAGGTGCAATGTGCCACGTGCTGCTCTAATTTAAAGGGGCAACAACTAATTACAGGAACTTCTACCTATGTGGCCACAGGTTTGGGAATTCTTATATAAACCAACTCAGACCATCACACTGGGCTGAGTTATTGAGGAGCTTACCTGCCCTCCTGTTCCTTTTCTCACTTATCCTAGTATTCCATTGACATCCTACTTAGTCTCCTGTATCCTGCTGTACCAGTGACAGCTTACCTGTATCCTGCTGTACCTGCTGTACTCGCCTGGTATCCTGTGACTATATCACCAATAGTACCCTCTGGGTATCCTGCTTTACCTGCAGCACTTACCAAGTATCCTGTGACAGCCTACTGAGTCTCCTGTATCCTGCTATACCAGTGGTAGCTTACCTGTATCCCGCTGTATCTGCTGCACTCACCTGGTATCCAGGGACAGCCAACTGAGTCTCCTGTATCCTTCTGTACCAGTGGCAGCTTACTGAGTCTCCTGTATCCTTCTGTACCAGTGGCAGCTTACCTGTATCCCACTGTACCTGCTGCACTCACCTGGTATCCAGGGACAGCCAGCTGAGTCTCCTGTATCCTTCTGTACCAGTGGCCGCTTATTTGTATCCTGCTGTACCTGCTGCACTCACCTGGTATCCAGGGACAGCCTGCTGAGTCTCCTATATCCTTCTGTACCAGTGGCAGCTTACCTGTATCCCGCTGTACCTGCTGCACTCACCTGGTATCCAGGGACAGCCAACTGAGTCTCCTGTATCCTTCTGTACCAGTGGCAGCTTACTGAGTCTCCTGTATCCTTCTGTACCAGTGGCAGCTTACCTGTATCCCACTGTACCTGCTGCACTCACCTGGTATCCAGGGACAGCCAGCTGAGTCTCCTGTATCCTTCTGTACCAGTGGCCGCTTATTTGTATCCTGCTGTACCTGCTGCACTCACCTGGTATCCTGTGACAGCCTGCTGAGTCTCCTGTATCCTTCTGTACCAGTGGCAGCTTACCTGTATCCCGCTGTACCTGCTGCACTCACCTGGTATCCAGGGACAGCCTGCTGAGTCTCCTGTATCCTTCTGTACCAGTGGCAGTTTACCTGAATCCTGCTGTACCCAATGCATCCCTTGACAGCTTCACCAACAGTACCCATGGAGATATAATAGGAGCGCCAACAGGCTGAAGTATGATATCAGGCAACACAATATTGTAAAAATAAATATAAATGACTAAAAACAGCTCAAACAACTAAAAGTATCTAAAATAATGAAAGATAAAACAAATCAGTCCAATATGAGGTACAATAAATCAATAAACTAATAGTCCCAATGTCCAGTAAGTACAAAAAAACAAATACTGAAAAAAGTGTGTAATTCCTTGACTGTGAAATCCTAAAGTGGATCCTGGAAGATGATCCCCCATGTGACTCCTAAAGATATTCTGAGAATGGTGAAAACTAATATATATCAAAACATAAAATGTGAAATATATATGCCCCAAGGAAAAGTAGAATGAGTAAATACTGTGCACCAAAAATTATATATATATATATATATATATATATATATATATATATATATATATATATATATACACATTATATATATAAATAAGTAGAGATCAAAATGTATCCTAATGTGTTAACTTGGAAAACCTAAAAAAGAAGAAAATATACAAACATGTGCAAAACTTTTTAAAGGTGGTGGCCAAATAGAGATCTGCTTACCAAAATGAAACAGGAGCCTCAAATCTCTGTCAACATGTTTCGGCCCAGCTTGGGGCCTTTATCAAGACAAAGTGAGGCTCTAGACAAGTGTGGCTTATAAATGTATATTGCCCAACAGGAACTAAGTGTCTAATTTTAAAAATTGCGCCCCAAAATTTTGTGTGTAATTCTGCATTAGCGGTACGTCATTTTTGGTCTTCCGGTTTCAATTATGTCATATCCGGTTTCGGTTATTACTATGCGGCTGGTAATGGAGTGCGCTATTTGCCATCTTTGTTAAGGGCATTAATACATTTGATAAGGGCAATCATGAACATTTAATTTCAACTCTCTTATATGAGTAAAATAACATATTTATTTCCTCTATTGAAAATATGGCTCGGCTAGTGGCCATCTATCACACATAATACTAGTATGTATATGGAGAATGATTAAAAAGATATTAAAGAAGTTTGAATCCAATGTATATATAAAAGGGAAATATGCAAAAGCTTATGTACATCGTGTGCCAAAAAAAGTGACACAGAACCAAAAAACGAAAAACGTCAAACTCCCTCTCTCTAGTGAGGCCCAAGTTTCCAAATTCAGACAGTACAATAATACATTATAAATATGAATATAACATATGGATGACATGTCACAAGGTAAAAATATTTATAGAAATGTATATAAATAAAATTATGTAGATAAAAATATACATATAAAATATACATGTGTAATATAAATGTAGTCTACGTTCAGCTGTCTAAAAAAGCTAAGAAATAATCTAATGACAAATACATATGAATATGGGTGTCACTAATATAGACTGCCTATATCTCAAAGAAAGTTTGAATTATTGGACTGAAATATCCTATCTGTTGCCTGTCTAGTAGATCTATCTTAGGAGTTAGTACGAACTATATATGCAACCTGGATGGCCAATCTAGATTGACATAGACAAATATAGGCCTGATAATGTGACAATTAAAGGCAGATACAAAATGAAGAAAAAATAGAATAGAAATAAAAGGGGGGGATTAATGGAACAGGTGTACTATTTCAAAATCAGCATTAAGACCCTTGGGGTGAATGCAATCCAATAGAAATATCCATTTGGATTCAACCAGAAGGAGGTTTTTCTGCGCATCCCCTCCCCTCCAATCTATTGGCACTTTACAGATTCCCATATATTTAAAAGTGAGGTCACTACCATTGTGTTTTTCCTTAAAATGTTTATATATCAGTTGGTCTTCCTTTTTCCATTTGATCTGGAGGAGATGCTCCCTTATTCTGTCTCTGAGCTTGCATTAAGTTTCGCCTACATATTGGAACCCACATCCACACTCTATAAGATAGATGGCATTCCCATTGACAAGCTTTACACAGATGGTATGGGAAAAATCCTTTAAGTGTATTCCCTCTAATGTCTAAGATGTTAGTCCGTTTTTTAGGATTCGGTATGGTAGTGGACAATATAGTCATTAGATTACGTGCTTTTTTGTAGATGAATTGGGGTCTATCTCTAAATTTCTTCCCGATCACATTGTCATCTTTGAGTAAATACCAATGTTTATTGATTATTCTTTCCACAACATTTTTATTCTCATTATATTGAGTGATGAAGGGGACGTTGAACCGGTCAGGATCTGTTGTAGTTAATTTTGATTTATATGTTAGCATGGAGTCTCTATTCATATTCCCCACTATATTGATAGTGTCATTAATATGGGTCTCGTCATAACCTCTCTTGAAAAATCTATTTTTTAAAAGGGATTATTGTGTAGACCAACTTTCCACATCGGAACAGTTTTTTCTTACCCGCCTAAACTGGTCTTTTGGAATATTTGATAACCACTTAGTGTGGTGGCAGCTGGTTTTATATATATAATTATTACAATCTACCTCTTTAAAATATGTAGATGTATTAATTTGGCCATTATTGATACGAATGTCAAGATCTAAAAAATTAATATATGTTGTCGATTATATTCATAAGTAAACTTTGTTTGCAAAGTTGTTATTCATGACATTCAAGGTGTTTATTAATTCCTATGTTCTTCCCTTCCAAATCAGTTGAATATCGTCTGTGATAGAGGACCAGGTCCACGTTAGCAGGGCATGAGTCCCAGAATATGGACTCTCACTTGCCCATATATAGGTTAGCGTAGCTAGGCGCGAACCTGGTTCCCATCGCAGTTCCGCATAATTGGTTATAGAATTTGCCCCCCATGCTGAAGTAATTGTGGTTAAGAAAAACAAGAAAAAGAAAACAAAGCGCAACCCACTCTGTACATAAAACTGTTTAATCTGAAAAAGGTAATGGTATCACGACAAATACAGATACAGGATGTACATAAAACATTGAAAATGCAAACACTAAAAAGTCACCGCTCAGGTACAAGCCGTCATCCATCCGTTTTTCACACAGACTGTTCCTCCTCCAGCTGTAGCTGATTTTTTTCGTATGCAGTTCTAAAGTACCAGTATCCGGACAGCCAGCAACCTCGCCGGAGGTGATCCCAGTGGATAAAGCAACGTGGATACGTATTGGTCGCCTGTCATACACTACCGCAGTGTAGCTCAGTTCTTCACAAAAGTTCAGGACTCTATGCGTTTCATCGGGTTACGACCCGACTTTGTCAAGAGAAACTTTTTTATGTACACTCTGCTTAAACATCTTATGCGGAGATAGAGAAGTGCAGTCTAGAGTTGTGTTCTTTTGTGTAATTGTGGTTAAGAATGTACTTAATGCCATTGAAGATAAAGGTTTTCTGTTCCTGTGGCATTTCATCATCTTTTTCTAGAAAGAATTTCACAGAATCAATGCCCTCTTTGTGGGGAATGCATGTATAAATTTACATCACAAGTCCCCCATAAATAGCCGTTATCCCAAACAATATCTTTCAAAGTATTTAGAACTTCTGTGGAATTTCTCAAATATGAGGGTATTTGTCCTATTTATTTCTGTAAATGCTTGTCGATATACTCTGACAAGTTGCTGGATAGGGATCCCATGCCCAAGATGATGGGCCTGTCTGATGGATTCATAAGGTGTTTATGGATCTTTGGGAGGTAGTAAAATACTGGGATTTTTGTATGTTTTATAGATAAGTAACTATATTCTTTATCATTGATAATGCCTAAACCTTTAGCTTCTGTCTATGCCTCTAGGTCTCTTTAAAAGTGATCCATGGGATCTGACCTTAGTATTTTATAGGTATTTGCATCCCCCAATATTCTATTAGATTCTTTGTCATAATCTTGTTTGTCTAATATCACTATACCCCCCCCCCCCCCCCCCCGTTGTCTGTGGGTTTGATAATGATTTTACTGTTTACAGTTCTCTGATGGTGTTTAGCTGTTTCTTATTTAAATTACATTTCTGTATCTTTCTGGGTTTCAATCTCCTTATATCATTGCAGATCATAATTTTGAATGCCTCAATGGCGGATCCTTTATGGCTGGTTGGAAAGAATGTTGATTTTGGTCTCAAGTCTGTATGTAAATATTTGCTGGGGGTTTTGGTCAAATTACTGTACTCAAGTGGAGATTTCATGAAGAACCTATGAAGCATGAGTTTCCTCACTAATTCTTTAGCATTTACGTAAGTTTGGAATTTATTGAAGCTACATGTTGGTGCATAAGATAGCCCATAGCTCCAAACTTGTGTTTCTTTTGTTGATAACTTCACCTTACTCAGATTATATATTCCTTTAGAACCATCAATGCTGGGATCTGGCTGTTCTTTAAATGTTTCTGGAACCTCATCTTTGAATATTTCTTTAGCATTTTCCACATAATTATCTAATCTTCTTCCTCTATGAGTCTTCTTTTGATTGGGGTATCTATGTTGTCTAGTAATACATTTTTCCTTTTTCTGGCTGTTGTGTCCCTGTGATGTGGGTGGTTTGGGCCTCCCCCTAAAAAAGTAGAAGAGGAGGAGGTGGAAGTGGGATGATTGGGGAATATCGCTGGTGATCTCCCATCATTTGTGCTGTTTGCAGTTGCCTTTTCGTGAGCATAACAAGATTATGACAAAGAATCTAATAGAATATTGGGAGATGCACATACCTATAAAATGCGCTATACCGGGTGTGTAAATAACGCAATAAAATGAGCAGTACTGCACTTTCCATAGCACGGCCATTATGAGTTACTGAAAAACCTCCTTGTGCTGTGTGTTATGGTGCGTTAAGCTCCATACCGCACAAAAGCCAAGGGCTGAGTTTAGGTGCTCGTGCATGCTTTCCCCCATAGACATCAATGGGGAGAGAGTGTTAGAAAAAAAAACTAACACCCGCGATTGCGGAATGGCAAATCATTGTAACGCAACCCCATTGATATCTATGGGGGGAAGAAAGTTATGTTTAAACCTTAGACCCTAACATAAATCCCTAGTCTAAATACCCCTTATCCGCCACTCCCCAACATCGCCGTCACTTAATAAAGTGATTAACCCCTATTCCACCGCTCCCCAACATTGCTGACGCTAAATAAAGTGATTTACCACTAATCCTCTGCTCCCCGACATCGCAGACACTAAATAAACCTATTATCCCCTAAACCGCCTGCCCCCACAACAAATAATAAATAAACCTTTTAACTCCTAAACCCCTAGTCCCTCCAAATTGTAACTAATAAACTAAACCTATTAACCCCTAAACCACTGGACCCCCACATCGCAAAACACTAAATTAAACTATTAACCCCTAAACCTAACACCCCCAGCTTTAAATTAAGTCACAATATAAATATCTTTAAATAAATAAAAAATTACCTGTGAAATAAAAAAAACTAACATTAAACTATAAATTAACCTAACATTACTATTCTAAAAAAAAAAATACCAATTAAAAAATCTAAATTACAAATTTAAATAAATCTAATACTACGAAAAAAATAAAAAATCTAACATTACAAAAAAATAAACTAAATTAAAAAATAAAAACAATTACACCTAATGTAATAGCGGTATAAAAATAAAAAAGCCCACCCTAAAATAAAAACACCCCCTAACCTAACCATAAACTATCAATAGCCCTTAAAAGTGCCCTTTGTAGGGCATTGCCCCAAGTTAAACAGCTCTTTTACATTAAAATATTACAAAGTCCCCCCTTAAAGTAAAAAACCCCACCCAACCAACCCCCCAAAATGAAAAACCTAAATCTAAAAAAATCCTAAACTCCCCATTGCCCCTTAAGGGGCATTTGTATCGGCATTGCCCTTAAAAGGGCATTCAGCTCTTTTACAGTGCCCATCCCTATTCTAAAAAAAAAACACCCCCCCCCCAAAAAAAATAACACTAACCCCATAAAATCTACTTACGGTGAAGTTCGGTCATCCATCTTCATCCAGGCGGTGAGAAGTCTTCATCTAGGCGGCACGGACATCCAGCGTTATTTGAACAGCCAATAAGATTTTAGGAGCTCTTATCCTATTCGCTGATTTGAAAATGTCAGCCAATAGGAATGCAGCATACCCCATTTTTAAACTTTCTTTGAGATATAGGCAGTCTATATTAGTGACACCCATATTCATATGTATTCGTATTAATTCATGTATACCCCCAGTCATTCAATTATTTCTTAAAAAAATTTAAACAGCTGAATGTAGACTACATTTATATTACACATGTACAGGGAGTGCAGAATTATTAGGCAAGTTGTATTTTTGAGGATTAATTTTATTATTGAACAACAACCATGTTCTCAATGAACCCAAAAAACTCATTAATATCAAAGCTGAATAGTTTTGGAAGTAGTTTTTAGTTTGTTTTTAGTTATAGCTATTTTAGGGGGGTATCTGTGTGTGCAGGTGACTATTAATGTGCATAATTATTAGGCAACTTAACAAAAAACAAATATATAACCATTTCAATTATTTATTTTTACCAGTGAAACCAATATAACATCTCAACATTCACAAATATACATTTCTGACATTCAAAAACAAAACAAAAACAAATCAGTGACCAATATAGCCACCTTTCTTTGCAAGGACACTCAAAAGCCTGCCATCCATGGATTCTGTCAGTGTTTTGATCTTTTCACCATCAACATTGCGTGCAGCAGCAACCACAGCCTCCCAGACACTGTTCAGAGAGGTGTACTGTTTTCCCTCCTTGTAAATCTCACATTTGATGATGGACCACAGGTTCTCAATGGGGTTCAGATCAGGTGAACAAGGAGGCCATGTCATTAGATTTTCTTCTTTTATACCCTTTCTTGCCAGCCACGCTGTGGAGTACTTGGACGTGTGTGATGGAGCATTGTCCGGCATGAAAATCATGTTTTTCTTGAAGGATGCAGACTTCTTCCTGTACCACTGCTTGAAGAAGGTGTCTTCCAGAAACTGGCAGTTCCACTGGGAGTTGAGCTTGACTCCATCCTCAACCCGAAAAGGCCCCACAAGCTCATCTTTGATGATACCAGCCCAAACCAGTACTCCACCTCCACCTTGCTGGCGTCTGAGTCAGACTGGAGCTCTCTGCCCTTTACCAATCCAGCCACGGGCCCATCCATCTGGCCCATCAAGACTCACTCTCATTTCGTCAGTCCATAAAACCTTAGAAAAATCAGTCTTGAGATATTTCTTGGCCCAGTCTTGACGTTTCAGCTTGTGTGTCTTGTTCAGTGGTGGTCGTCTTTCAGCCTTTCTTACCTTGGCCATGTCTCTGAGTATTGCACACCTTGTGCTTTTGGGCACTCCAGTGATGTTGCAGCTCTGAAATATGGCCAAACTGGTGGCAAGTGGCATCTTGGCAGCTGCACGCTTGACTTTTCTCAGTTCATGGGCAGTTATATTGCGCCTTGGTTTTTCCACACGCTTCTTGCGACCCTGTTGACTATTTTGAATGAAACGCTTGATTGTTCGATGATCACGCTTCAGAAGCTTTGCAATTTTAAGAGTGCTGCATCCCTCTGCAAGATATCTCACTATTTTTGACTTTTCTGAGCCTGTCAAGTCCTTCTTTTGACCCATTTTGCCAAAGGAAAGGAAGTTGCCTAATAATTATGCACACCTGATATAGGGTGTTGATGTCATTAGACCACACCCCTTCTCATTACAGAGAGGCACATCACCTAATATGCTTAATTGGTAGTAGGCTTTCGAGCCTATACAGCTTGGAGTAAGACAACATGCATAAAGAGGATGATGTGGTCAAAATACTCATTTGCCTAATAATTCTGCACTCCCTGTATATTTTATATTTTTATCTACATAATTTTATCTATATACATTTATATATTTATTTTTATATTTTTACCTTGTGACATGTCATCCATATGTTTTATTCATATTTACAATGGATTATTGTACTGTCTGAATTAGGAAACTTGAGCCTCACTAGGGAGGAGTTTGACGTTTTTTGCTTTTTTGGTTTTGTGTCAATTTTTTTTTGGCACACAACGTTAATTAGCTTTTGTATATTTCCCTTTTATATATACACTGGATTTAAGCTTCTTTAATATAATTTTTATGAATTTTTATATACTCATTCCGTTTTATTGGTAGTAATCTTTCTGGTAGTATATCATTATTATTATTATTACCTCCTTTTTTAATAACTGGAATTATTCTCCGATTTATACTAATTGAGTAATAATACTTTTAGATGGTTATAACTCATCTCTATTTCCATTGATGTTGGTAAAGAGAATATACTGAATAACCCATTATCTCTTTAATAACCTTTCTATGTGGGTTTTAACCTAGGTTAATCCTATCATTATATATTATTTAATATTCTATATAGTATATTTTATCTATTATATATACCCCTAAATATTCACTAGGTTAGCTTAAATAACCATTATACATAAGCATACTAGAATTATGTGTGATAGATGGAAACTAGCCTAGCCATTTTTTCAATAGAGGAAATAAATGTTATTTTACTCATATGAGCGAGTTGAAATTTAATGTTCATCATTGCCCTTATCAAATGTATTAGTGCCCTTAACGAAGATGGCGATTAGTGCACTCCATTACTGGCCGCATTGTAATAACCGAAACCGGATATGACGTAATTGAAACCGGAAGTGACCTTACAAGACCAGAAATTACGTACCACTAATGTGGAATGACACATGAACATTTTGGGCGTAATTTTTTAAATCAGACACTTAGTTCCTATGGGGCAATATACATTTATAAGCCACACTTGTCTAGAGCCTCACTATGTCTTGATAAAGGCCCCAGCTGGCCGAAACGTGTTGACAGAGATTTGAGGCTCCAGTTTCCTTTTGGTAAGCATATCTCTATCTGTCCACCACCTTTTAGAAGATTTTGCACATTTGTATGTTTTTTTCTTTTTTAGGTTTTCCACAGCAGATTCACACCCTCTCAACACAGAGTGAACACATTTGGATTCATTTTGATCTCTACTTAATGTTTGGTGTAATGTTAGGAGTCACGTGGAGGATCATCTTCCAGGATCCACGTTAGGATTTCACAGTCAAGGATTTACACACTTTTTTCAGTATTTGGATTTTTTACTCACTGGACATTGGGACTATTAGTTTATTGATTTATTTTTTCTTCTTAAACAGCTAGATTACGAGTTTCGCTTTAAGAGTGAAAAAGCATCGTTATGCTTCATAACGCTGCTTTTTCCCTAACGCCGCAATTACAAGTCTTGTAGGTATAGCTGTACCGCACACCTTTTTGGCCATCACGCAACATCAGTACCGCACTTTTAAAGAAGTTCTTTTTCAGTGGGACTTCCATAGCGCTGGTATTACGAGTTTGCCTGGGAGGCCAAAAAGTGAGCGGTAAACCCTATACTGACAAGATTCATACCACCATCTAAAGTCAGTAGTTATGAGTTTTACATTACAAATCTGTAGCATAAAACTCATAACTAAAGTGTCACAAAGTACACTAAACACCCATAAACTACCTATTAACCCCTAAACCAAGGCCCTCCCGCATCGCAAACACTAAAATAAAATTATTAACCCCTAATCTGCCACTCAGGACATCGCCGCCACTTAAAAAATGTATTAACCCCTATTCCGCCACTCACCGACATCGTCGCCACTATAATAAACCTATTAACCCCTAAACCGCCACCCTCGCGCATTGCAAACACTATTTAAAGATTATTAACCCCTAATCTGCCGTCCACCCACACCGCCGCTATAATAAACCTATTAACCACTAAACCGCAAGCCCCCACAACGAAATATACTGAAATAAATTATTAACCCCTAAACCTCTGGCCTCCCACATCACTACATAAATATATTAACCCCTAACACCCCTAACTTAAATATAATTAAAATAAATCTAAATAAAACGTACAATTATTACCTAAATAATTCCTATTTAAAACTAAATAAATACTTACCTGTAAAATAAAACCTACGATAGCTACAATATAACTATTAGTATAGTGTAGCTATCGTAGGTTTTATTTTTATTTCACAGGCAAGTTTGTATTTATTTTAACTAGGTAGACTAGTTTGTAAATAGTTATAACTATTTACTAGCTACTTAGTTAAAATAAATACAAACTTACCTGTCAAATAAAACCTAACCTGCCTTACACTAAAACCTAACATTACAATAAAATTAAATAAATTAAATTAATAAAATACAATTATCTAAATTACAAAATAAACAAACACTAAATTACACAAAATAAAATACAATTATCTAAATTACAAAATAAACAAACACTAAATTACACAAAATAAAAAACAAAATTATCAAAAATAAAAAACGAATTACTCCTAATCTAATAGCCCTATCAAAATAAAAAAAGCCCCCTCCAAAATAAAAAAGGGCCTTTTGCTGGTCATTGCCCCAAAGAAATCAGCTCTTTTACATAGCAATAAAAATACAAACATCCACCCCAACAGTAAAACCCACCACCCACACAACCAAACCCCCCAAATAAAATTCTATCTAAATAAACCTAAGCTAACCATTGCCTTGAAAAGGGCATTTGGATGGGAAATTTGGATTAGCCAATAGAATGCAAGCTCAATCCTATTGGCTGATTGCAACAGCCAATAGAATGAAAGCTCAATCCTATTGGCTGATTGCAACAGCAAATAGGATTTTTTCCCCTATAAGTCCTGTTGGCTGATAGAATTCGATCAGCCAATCGGAATGTAAGGGACACCATCTTGGATGACGTCACTTAAAGGGAACTTCATTTTACAGTGACGATTGGAAGAAGAGAAGGCTCCACGCCGGATATCTTGAAGATGGACCTGTTCTGCACCGGATGGATGAAGATAGAAGATGCCGTCTGAATGAGGACTTCTGCCCGCTTCGATGAGGACTTCTGCCCACTTTGATGAGGACTTCTTCCCACTTCGATGAGGACTTCTGCCCTCTTGGATGAAGACTTCGCCGACTGGATGAGGATGGATGTCCGGACTTCGAAAACTGTAAGTGGATCTTCGGGGGTTAGTGTTAGGGTTTTTTGGGTGGGTTTTATTTTTAGCTTAGGGTTTGGGCACTTCGTAAAAGAGCTGATTGCCATTTTCAGGGCATGACAAAAGAGCTAAATGCCTTTTTAGCAGCAATGCCCATCCAAATGCCCTTTTCAGGGCAATGGTTAGCTTAGGTTTATTTAGATAGAATTTTATTTGGGGCGTTTGGTTGTGTGGGTGGTGGGTTTTACTGTTGGGGGGATGTTTGTATTTTTAATTGCTATGTAAAAAAGCTGTTTTCTTTTGGGGCAATGCCCCGCAAAAGGCCCTTTTAAGGGCCATTGGCAGTTTAGTGTAGGCTAGGGTTTTTTTTATTTTGGGGGGACTTTTTTATTTGGAAAGAACTATTAGATTAGGAGTAATTCATTTTTATTTTTGATAATTTCGTTTTTTATTTTGTGTAATTTAGTGTTGTTGTTTTTTTGTAATTTAGATAATTGTATTTTATTAATTTAATTTGTTTAATTTTATTGTAATGTTAGGTTTTAGTGTAAGGCAGGTTAGGTTTTATTTGACAGGTAAGTTTGTATTTATTTTAACTAGGTATCTAGTAAATATTTAATAACTATTTACTAACTAGTCTACCTAGTTAAAATAAATACAAACTTACCTGGGAAATAAAAATAAAACCTAAGATAGCTACAATATAACTATTATTAAAAATTTTAGCTATCTTAGGTTTTATTTTACAGGTAAGTATTTATTTAGTTTTAAATAGGAATTATTTAGTTAATAAATGTACGTTTTATTTAGATTTATTTTAATTATATTTAAATTAGGGGGTGTTAGGGTTACGCTTAAGGTTACGTTAGGGTTTGGGTTAGGTTTAGGGGTTAATATATTTATGTAGTGTTAGTGATGTAAAAGGCCAGAGGTTTAGGGGTTAATAACTTTAGTATAGTGTACGGTGACATTGGGGGGGTTAATAAATTTATGTAGGTGGCAGCGATGTTGGGGGCGGCAGATTAGGTGTTAATAACTGTAATGTATGTGGCGGCGATGTGGGCGGCAGATTAGGGGTTAATAACATTATGTAGGCTGAGGCGATGTCGGGTGCGGCAGATTAGGGATGTTTAGACGTGGTTTTTATGTTAGGGTGTTAGGTTTAAACATAACTTTTTCTTTCCCCATAGACATTATTGGGGCTGCATTACGGAGCTTTTCATTCCGCGATCGCAGGTGTTAGGCTTTTTTTTTGCGGGCTCTCCCCATTGATGTCTATGGGGAAATCATGCACGAGCACGTGTATGCAGCTTGTATTTGGGTGAGGTATGGAGCTCAACGCTACCATATCGCCTGCACAAGCCGGGTTTTTTAAAACCTGTAATAGCAGCGCTATAGGGAGGTGAAATACCGCCGCTTTTGTGGTGGTCATTAATTTCCATATAGGGCTCAAAACTCGTAATCTAGCTGATAGAGATTTGTTTTATCCTTCATCATTTTAGATCATGTTAGTTGTTTGAGCAGTTTTTAGTCATTTAGAATAAATGTAACCATTTATATTTATATTTACAATATTGTCAGTTGCCTGATATCATACTTCAGCCTATTGGCGCTCATATAATATCTCTATTTGTATCTGTTCTAATCATTCTGGGTTTGTTAGATTACCCTTAATAGTGAGCTTATATGAGTGCATCTTAGGCGATGCCAGCTATCCTTTTTTTGATATATTCACCAACAGTACCCGCTGGGTATCCTGTATTTAAAGAGTCTTCTGTATCCTGCTGCTGAGTCTTCTGTACCTACTGTACCAGTGGCAGCTTACCTGAATCCGTTTGTTACTACTGCATCTATCTGGTATCCTGTACCAGCCTGTCCACCTATACCTGCTGGACATTGTTCCAGCTTTCCCTATTGCTGGACTGACCTCACGGTACCTGACCTTTGGCCTGTTCCTGCACTCTACTCTTGTTTTACCCTTAATTTTTGTTTCTCTCGCTTTATTACATTTTTTAAAAAGACTTTTGGTTTCCTGTACGTTTATTTCTGCATATCGAGTTCCACTCACCATAACCTCACACTAACAGACCAGTGCGTCAGAGCACCCTGGCTGAGAACAAGTTAAGGGACATGAAACTCAAAATTTAACTTTCATGTTCAGAACATGCAATCTAAAAAGACTTTACTTTTACTATCAAATTTACTTCCTTTGTTGAAAAGCATACCTAGGTAAGCTAAGGAGCAGCACTACTTGTAGCTTGCTGGTGGTAGATTGCACATATGCCTCTTGTCATTGGCTCACCATATGTGTTCAGGTGGTCCGTGCAAGTGCATAGTTATTCTATATCTTAATGTGTTATCCCCTATGCAGATATTGAACAGTTATATGTAAACAAAAATATAATATAACAACATGAGCGTCTGGAGGGAGGGGGGGGGGGCAGGGGGGACAAGGGGGGCATCGCTCCAGGCCACAGTAGATTATATTATTAGGGCCAGTTGTGTAAGTACAGAGGTCTCAGGGACTGGCAAACTGTATATTTATTTTATTACCTTACATTGCACTGGTTGTAGCACAGTCGCTTTACTGTCATTTCCAGTCCTACTTCAGCACACTCTGCTCCTTCTGAAGTACCTGTGCACAAAAACGGGAGTGACTGCCTGTGTGAGTCATCAGTTGGTTGGCAAAATTCTCTCC
The DNA here is from genome assembly GCF_027579735.1 of Bombina bombina. Taxonomy (NCBI): domain Eukaryota; kingdom Metazoa; phylum Chordata; class Amphibia; order Anura; family Bombinatoridae; genus Bombina; species Bombina bombina. The sequence continues at coordinate 887,196,810 of NC_069500.1, forward strand.
TCCCAGCTTGTGCTTCTACATGCTGCTGTGGGAGCCAGCTAATGCTCAGAATGAAGTCCAGCCCGTGGAGTTGTGTTGTAGGAGGTGGAGTGTCAGCAACTGGCATGTAAGTGTCAATGTTTCTAGCGAAATGCTTGTGCAAAGATAAATGCTGACAGCGTATGCTGTTGGCATTTATCCATGTGCAGCCCCTATGCATCTGAGCTCTAGCTGTTGCTAGGGGCTTGGCGTCTCTTTCCTTGCTCGTTGCCAGGGGCTGTGTCGGGTCCGGATGCGTGCAGCGCTGATGTCATCGTCACATGCTCCTCTCTCTCTGATGCCGGTCCTGACGCCTGTGGCCTGAATCCTGCGCCTATGTAAGTCTTTTCAAATCGATCTATCACTGCCCAAGTACAGGTGTTACTTTGTGTGCTCCTGGGTGTGATAGATCGTTTGTACTCTGATTGCCTTATTGTTGCTGAACTCTGCTTGCCTGACTACTCTGCCTGTTAACCCCTAAATTGCTGGATTGATATACTGCTGCTGAACTCTGCTTGTCTGACTATTCTGCCTGTTAACCCCTAAATTGCTGGATTGAGATACTGCTGCTGAACCAGCGCTTGTCAGTTTCCTGTAGGATATGTTGGGACCCATATATTGGTGGTTAATATCCCTGGGGCGTCATACTTGCCTCTTTTTGTGTTATATCTAAGCATCATGTTTGAGATCATGAGTACAACAAGCAACTCTGTCTGCTTCACTTGTTGACACTATTTTTATTATACTTTGGGCAGTTTATTTTTTTTGCCCCCCAAGGAAAAAAATTCTGTGGACCCCCATGGCTGCACGCATTTATCATTGCACACAAAGCGAAGTGTGCAACACTGCTCCCTGCTCAGCGGCTGTATATCAACCCAGGCGGAAAAGTCCAGGTTGAATTGAAGAACACCACTTTACAGTTGGTGTACAACTATCTGACGACAGCTCTGCAGCTGCTCTCGCAACTTTTTAAATACAGCCATAAATATGTTATTTTATCAGTTTAAATGAATGAATTACATTAATAATTATTCTATATTATATAGATAATGTATTATAATGTATAATAAATAATATATGATTTATTTTTCAGTTCTATGGCGCAAAAGAGTTTAATTTTGGCATGGGCATGCTTTTTAAAGTTTGGTTGACACCTTAAATTTTGCCATTGATGCACTTTTTTATAATTTGTATTGTAAAAAAATGTGTAATATGTACATACAGGGGTGTAACTACAGTGGTCTCAATTGAGACCTGGCCCTCAACTCTAGGGGTCCCATCTGCCCCTGCAATCAGTAGTGATTTAGCTATAGGAGAGTCAGGGCTTCTCTTGCATCATGTCTGGCCCCATTGTGTGCCCTGGTGTGGCCCCATTGTGTGCCCTGGTGTAAAAAAGGGCCCACAGTTTCAGCAAAGTGTATGGATTTGCCTTTACAATGTGGTGGCAGGGCTTCTAAGATGGCCATCAAAGTGCTACTGTATAGAAAAAAACCTGCCACCTTATTTGTACAGGAAAGCTACATATATCCTCAGGCACAGACTAACTAGGGAGGAAAGATGACTTATAATCACAGAGAGGCATCTCTTTTTTCTCTCATATGGCTGCTGGCACAGCTTCTGTTGATTGCAAACAACCCGAAAAAGAGCTGTTGAAATGGAGGGGGCAGGCATGGAACTAACCCTGTGGCCTAGTGAGATTTAGTTACTCCCCTATGTATGTAGCTAATGTGTGTGTGTATATACAGTGAGTATGTATTATGTATTTATTTTGTGCAGTGTATATAGTGTTTATTTCTAGTGTGTGTAATTTGTGTAGTATGAGGGTGTGTGTGTATGTTACAGGGCACCACTCTATGTACTTTCTGTCTCTAGGCAACAGAACCTACAGACCAATAGCTGGGAGTACATTACCCACAATCCACTGCTGCCAAATAGAGCTACTGACCACGTCAGCTTATATTTTTAAATTAAAATGGAATATATCAGCATCTAACTATTTGTCTTTTAAAAAAGTATGTCTTAAAAACTCTATACATCCAAAAATACTCAGCGTCTGACATTGAGTGGCCAAGTTTCACAGAAATTTGTTAATGCAATCCAAAGTTACAAGTACATGAAAAACAGAGTTTAATATTGATTAGTCCAACAAACACACTATAGCTGCTATAAGGCAGGATGATTGTCTGCAACATGCAATTGGGACAAAGAGATAGGTAGGAGGAGTCCGGGCAGTCAAAAGACCAGACTAGGAGGCACAGGAAGGTCCAGCCGAAATAACTAATGATCTAATGAAGTCTAAGGAAGTGTTCCTCAACTCCTATATTCGAGGAACCCTAACAGAGCAGATTTAAATTATTTTCCTGGAGTTGAGACTGTTACAACAATTAAGCTACTGAACAGACCTAAAAAAGGAAATACTTAAAATCTAACCTGTTCAGAATTGAGAAACCCTGGTCAAAGGGCATGACTGGACAGCTGGGAGTGTAGAAGAGATGGAAACACCCAGTCTGTGATTAGGCATGGGCGGGCATTTTGATTCCCCTGTTTAGCAAGGCATGGATAGATGTGGGAGAGACCACATGACAAACTGTAATGAAATGTATAACAGTTGAGAGCTCTGTGTGCATAACTATATGCTTTTTACTCTGTAGGGTGGGGGGAAGGTGCATTTTTAATACAGCTGTTGAGTAATCCCATTTAGGGCCAGATTAATTGGAGTGCTATTTAAAGCTCCCGTTCGAGCGTTAACTGCACTAGAAGTAAATTATGAGTTGAAAGTAAACTGTTTTGACTTGTGCACTAACCCAGCGAGCACAAAAAGCCGAACTTACAATATCACGTGCACGTTTACATATTCCCTATAGAAGTCACCCAACTAGCACGCAAACCAGATCACATATTCTCAAGTGTGCTAAATATGAATATTTCACATTCTAATGTTCTTCACAAGAATATATTCTATTTATTTACAAATATATATATATATATATATATATATATATATATATATATATATATATATATATATATATATACAGTATATATAATTCAATCTCATATGTAAGGGCACTTGCAGGGATTTAAAAACTTTATTGAGGAGTTTTCTTAAACCATGTTCTTAAACCATGTTCCCCATTAACCCCTTCAGCACCCATGTCACTGTATTTTTCAGGACATGTTGTCTTGATTAAGGCCTGACTCTGGGCCAAAAAGTCGACATTTGACTTTTAAAAAAATTCCTCAATAAGTTTGAATTTTAAATCCCTGCGAGTGCCCTTACATATGAGATTGAATTATATTTTGAACTTTTTGGATTGCATGAGAAGTACGTGCTTGGCTACAGACATCTCTATGTACATATATATATATATATATATATATATATATATACATACAGTGGGGGAAAAAAGTATTTAGTCAGCCATCAATTGTGCAAGTTCTCCCACTTAAGATGAGAGAGGCCTGTAATTTTCATCATAGGTATACCTCAACTATGAGAGACAAAATGTGGAAACAAATCCACACAATCACATTGTCTGATTTGGAAAGAATTTATTTGCAAATTATGGTGGAAAATAAGTATTTGGTCAATATCAAAAGTTCATCTCAATACTTTGTTATATATCCTTTGTTGGCAATGACAGAGGTCAAACGTTTTCTGTAAGTCTTCACAAGGTTGTCACACACTGTTGCTGGTATGTTGGCCCATTCCTGCATGCAGATCTCCTCTAGAACAGTGATGTTTTGGGGCTGTCGCTGGAGGAGATCTGGAGACTGGCTAGGCCACTCCAGGACCTTGAAATGCTTCTTATGAAGCCACTCCTTCATTGCCCGGTGGTGTGTTTGGGATCATTGTCATGCTGAAAGACCCAGCCACATTTCATCTTCAATGCCCTTGCTGATGGAAGGAGGTTTGCACTCAAAATCTCACGATACATGGCCCCATTCATTCTTTCACGAACACGGATCAGTCGTCCTGTTCCCTTTGCAGAGACAGCCCCAAAGCATGATGTTGCCACCCCCATGCTTCACAGTTGGTATGGTGTTCTCTCTCCTCCAAACACGACAAGTTGTATTTTTACCAAACAGTTCTACTTTGGTTTCATCTGACCATATGATATTCTCCCAATCCACTTCTGGATCATCCAAATGCTCTCTAGCATACTTCAGACGGGCCCGGACATGTACTGGCTTAAGCAGGGGGACACGTCTGGCACTGCAGGATCTGAGTCCCTGGCGGTGTAGTGTGTTACTGATGGTAGCCTTTGTTACGTTGATCCCAGCTCTCTGCAGGTCATTCACTAGGTCCCCCCGTGTGGATCTGGGATGTTTGATCACTGTTCTTGTGATCATTTTGACCCCACGGGGTGAGATCTTGCGTTGAGCCCCAGATTGAGGGAGATTATCAGTGGTCTTGTATGTCTTCCATTTTCTAATTATTTCTTCCACAGTTGATTTCTTCACACCAAGCTGCTTGCCTATTGCAGATTCAGTCTTCCCAGCCTGGTGCAGGTCTACAATTTTGTTTCTAGTGTCCTTCGACAGCTCTTTGGTCTTCACCATAGTGGAGTTTGGAGTGTGACTGTTTGAGGTTGTTGACAGGTGTCTTTTATACTGATAACAAGTTCAAACAGGTGCCATTAATACAGGTAATGAGTGGAGGACAGAGGAGCCTCTTAAAGAAGAAGATACAGGTCTGTGAGAGACAGAAATATTGCTTGTTTGAAGGTGACCAAATACTTATTTTCCACCATAATTTGCAAATAAATTCTTTCCAAATCAGACAATGTGATTGTCTGGATTTGTTTCCACATTTTGTCTCTCATAGTTGAGGTATACCTATGATGAAAATTACAGGCCTCTCTCATCTTCTTAAGTGGGAGAACTTGCACAATTGGTGGTTGACTAAATACTTTTTTTTCCCCACTGTATATATACACAAATAGAAAATTCGGTTTTTTTAGCACACTTTACAAAAAGTTTATATACACATCTTTGGGAGTGCTGCCAATATGACCCAGTAATTACACAAACAAAATGGTATTCGCGCACATCCATTTTCAAAAGCACAGCATATTTTTTGAGTTGCTGCAAATTTTTGTTTGTGTAATTACTGGGTCATATTGGCAGCAATCCCAAAGATGTGTATATAAACTTCTTGTAAGGTGTGCTTAAAAAAACTAATTTTCTATTTGTATTTAAACATAATCTGGGAGACTGACTGTCTCCCATTGGTTTAAGCACCCCACCCAAGCTCAGGTGTGCTCATGACAGTGTAATAGAGTTGTGAATATTAAGCCAGGGAGTCTCATTCTATTATGGAGAGTAAAAGCAGGAATGATTCAGCCCTCTTTGGCAAAAGGACTGTAGTGTTAGGACCAGTCTATATTGGGGCACCTTGTAAGTGGTGACTGACTAAGCAAAATATGGCCATATTGTGTGACTAAGATCCCAATTTTATTTAAAAAGAATAGTTGTCTTTTGATGTTGTTTGCAGGCATTTTTTTGCGGCAGTTCAAAAAATATGTTGGGCTTTTGAAAATGGATGTGCGCCAAAACCTTTTTGTTTGTGTGTGTATATATATATATATATATATATATATTATCACTCCAAAAACAGCGACAGACCAGGATTTTCATCAACACAAGACAGTCAAATGTATTGCTGTTTCAGCTATATATTACCCCTTCTTCAGAACAATGATTACACACAAGTGCAGTGCCTAAATAGTGTACAAACATATCATGATACCTCCTACTTCCTGTGAAAAAGGCGCCAAATAATTACATTCTATCCGGTGCTCAATAAGACTATATCCTTATTTATACCGGAAGTACTTATCATGTGCATCCGGTGTTGTTTTTAACAATTCTCTTCCTTTAGGCAAATTCACCCAATTGCACCAGGAGTGCATGTCATGTACTTCTGGCGGTTTCGTACAAAAACAAAAACATTTCCTGGCATGGTTAGCTACATGAGTGTTTCATAACATCAAACTCCCACAATTGTGACATCATAACCACGTAGTGCGTCTATTATCCTCCATCTATATCACCGTCTTGTATAATTTTATAAACATGAAGTCTGAATTCCTTCCTACTTCCGGGATGTGTTCGGCTGAAAATTGCGTCACATCCGGTTTCATCACCACTGGAACCTTTTTGTGACACGCAACATCCGGCAGAGAACATAGCCGTAACACTTCTACAGCAAACATAATGGTTACATATATAGAGATTACAAATGCATATGCAATCCACATCAAAAGTAAGTGAACACATCAACACACCCATCTTATTTGAACTATCCGGAATATTTTGGGAGACTTGAAATAGAATGTGATACAGTGACAATGATGAAAAATCACACATAATATGAACAAACAGCTTGTCTACTATATACAGTATCTTATAAAGATAAAATTCAATTCAAAGTATAGATTCATGGATATCCGAATTACAAATTATATAAAGAAAACTAAGGGAATATTATTGAACACACTTGCACAATCACAGTATCACAGAATCATAATGGATTATAAGCCCACTGGTTATACCTGGAAATTCACATGTGTAAGAAAGAACGAAACAAGTTATCCAACTGGTCTAGGGGGTAATCATGCAAACATGCAGACCTCACCAGATGCTCCTCCAGCTCAAAGACAGAAGGAAACCCCTAATCTGTCCCCATCCACAACCATACTTGTCCCTACATATCCATACACAACATGCCTAATTCCCATCATTTTAAAGAGCCAATATCGGGCATAGAATTGAGTCCCTTGGGGGAGAAAGTGTCCAATCTGGACATCCACTCTGCCTCTCTCCTTAGGAGCAGTTTGTTCCTGTCTCTACCTCGTGCAGGTTTGGGGATGTGGTCAATCAGGATCACCCTGACTGAAGATACTGGGTGTTTGGCCTCCATCCAGTGGTGTGCCACTGGTTGATTTGCTTCTCCCTTCTTGATTGCTTGCCTAATGGCCATCCAATGGTTTGCCATGCGTTCACGAATACTTCCTTGGGTCTTTCCCTCATAGTGCATCCCACATGGGTATGTGTGGTGGTGCATGTGATGGAGTGGTTGATGGTATATCTTTTATTGCTGTGAGGATAGTTAAATTTATTGGTTGCAATCACTCCATTGCAAGTAGTGCAATTTGGGCACCTATAGCATCCTTTTCGTGTCTCCCATGTGTCCTCCTTGGTGTAACATCTAACTGGATCTGAGATGACCAGTAAGTCCCTCAGGTTTGTACTGCATCTATATCCAATGATGGGAGTGGTTTCCTTTACAAATTTAAGTTTAGAATCTGACAGTAAAATGTGCCAATGTTCATTGGTGGACCGTCCCACTTTTGCTGTGTTGGGGGCAAATGTAATAGTAAAGATAATACTCTCCTTTTCTTGATTCTTCACTTGCTTTTGTAGGAGTTTCTTCTGTGTAGGCAATGGAGTGATTGCAACCAATAAATTTAACCATCCTCACAGCAATAAAAGATATACCATCAACCACTCCATTACATGCACCACCACACATGTGGTTTACATGCTGATTTGCCCATGTGGGATGCACTATGTCGGAAAGACCCAAGGAACTATCCGTGAATGCATGGCAAACCATTGGATGGCCATTAGGCAAGCAATCAAGAAGGGAGAAGCAGATCAACCAGTGGCACCCACTGGATGGAGGCCAAACACCCAATATCTTTGGCCAGGGTGATCCTGATTGACCACATCCCCACACCTGCACGAGGTAGAGACAGGAACAAACTGCTCCTAAGGAGAGAGGCAGAGTGGATGTACAGATTGGACACTTTCTCCCCCAAGGCACTCAATTCTATGCCCGATATTGGCTCTTTAACATGATGGGAATTAGGCATGTGCTCTAAGGATATGTAGGGACAAGTATGGTTGTGGATGGGGACAGATTAGGGGTTCCCTTCTGTCTTTGGGCTGGAGGAGCATCCCTGGATATTGTCAAAGGTAGCCTCATGTGCGCTGGCAGACTGGTGAGGTCTGCATGTTCGCATGATTACCCCCTAGACCAGTTGGATAACTTGTTTTCTTCTTTCCTATACACATGAATTTCCGGTTATAACCAGTGGGCTTATAATCCATTATGATCCTGTGATACTGTGATCATGCAAGTGTGTTCAATAATATTCCCTTAGTGTTCTTTATATAATTTGTAATTCGAATATCCATGAATCTATACTCTGAATTGAATTTTATTTTTATAAGATACTGTATATAGTAGACGAGCTGTTTTTTCACATTATGTGTGATTTTTCACCATTGCCACTGTATCACATTCTTTTTCAAGTCTGCCAAAATATTCCGGATAGTTCAAATAAGATGGGTGTGTTGATGTGTTCACTTACCTTTGATGTGGATTGCATATGCATTTGTAATCTCTATATATGTAACCATTATGCTTGCTGTAGAAGTGTTACGACTATGTTCTCTGCCAGATGTTGCATGTCACAAGAAGGTTCCGGTGGTGTAACCCGTATGTAATGCAATTTGCAGCCAAACACGTATCGGAAGTAGGAAGGAATCCCTCCAGTCTTCACGTTTATAAAATTATACAAGATGGTTATATAGATGGAGGATAATAGACACACTATGTGGTTATGATGTCACAATTGTGGGAGTTTGATGTTATGAAACACTCATGTGGGCAACCATGCCAGGATATTTTTTGTTTTTGTACGAAACTGCCGGAAGTACATGATATGCACTCCGTGTGCAATTTGGTGAATTTGCCTAAAGGGAGAGAGTTGTTAAAAACAACACCGGATGCACATAATAAGTACTTCTGGTTCAAATAAGGATATAGTCTTATTGAGCACCGGATATGATGTAATTATTTGGCGCATGTTTCACAGGAAGTAGGAGGTATCATGATATGTTTGTACACCCTTTAAGCACTACACTTGTGTGTAATCATTGTTCTGAAGAAGGGGAAATATATCCCCGAAACGTCAATAAATGTGGCTGTATTGTGTTGATGAAAATCCTGGTCTGTCGCTGTTTTTGGAATGATATATATTGTCTAACAGACTCATCAGGTGGTCGACCTCAGGACGGTGGATTTACATCGGGACTTTGTTTATATATATATATTTATATATATATATATACTTAGCAAAATAGAGACCGCACTCGTAGGTCTTAAAAAATCCACCTCAGTGATTAGCTGTTCGTAGGTGCCTAGGATAAGATGATTGCTGCACAAGGCTGTTCTGTATTGAAAGGTTTTCTTAGTGGCCGTTGCTTAGTTACGGTCCTGCTTGTATTTTGTTTTTTCAGTTGGCCCGTATAGGCTTCCATAGTGGTTGCTCCGGGGAGACGCTACCGGAAGTCGCATCGGGCAGATCTGGATGCGTATGAACAGGATGGGGTATTTAACAAGGTATGTACACTATGTTTCTTGATGTTTGACAATGGGGGAAACCCTGAGACGTTACGATTAAAAATCACTGAGGTGGATTTTTTAAGACCTACGAGTGCGCGTCTCAATTTTGCTAAGTGTATATTTGTATTTATGCACCACACCTGGGCAATTGAACTAAGAAACGAGAGTGCTTGGTAAACATTGTTTGAATATTATTTGGCTATACCATATAGCACCCGGTTGGAGGAGTACTTTCGCCTGACATCAAACACATCTATCAGAACAGTCTTACATGTGCAGCAATAATGGATACTACAACACCGGATATTGATAATGATGGGGATTATGCACATACATTCCAGTTCAGTGCTGAGGATGCTACACACATCAGATTTGACAGTGGTGCTATAAAGACCCAGCGTGAAATTCCTCTACATCTATATAATCAAATTCTCAAACTTAAAAAGAGGAAGATTGATTTCAAACTTCACGACTGTTACTTGTCTACATATCATGAAAAAATGTATATAACGAAAGGCAGGAATAATCCTGTATTCTGTAAGAAATGGTGTGGCATATTAAACAAATATTCACTAGATCTAATGTTGCTCGTTATAGAAGAAACTGGAGCTACACTTAAAAGCCTAGAGGTGGAAATTATAAAATTTGAAAGTGGACATCTAACAAAACTGGAACATGATAAACAGGAGGATTGGTTATCGAAACTACAGAAACAACTGAAAGAGTATGAAGGTGAACTTATAGCCTAAAAGAAAAGAAGTGGTAGGCGGTTACCACCGACTATCGTGAGAGGTGGGTATACCAATGGACATTAAGTCCAGAAGAAAGAAATTATAGGATGATGAGAAGACGTCCCAGGGTTTATAAACCAAAAAACCTAACTACCGTTGATAGCTCTGACAATGCTACTAACAATGAATCTCCATCAACTTCAACTGACTGTCAGAAGGATCAAACTATGTATATGACTACACGGTCAAAAAACGGGGAGCGCCAAGACCCCATACGAGAAGGGGGGCACAAGAACCTCCGTGAGAGGCAGACCACCAAGACACAACTGGAGATACTAATTGATAACATCATCAACCTAAGTAGTCATGACCTCAGCCTTGATGAAAGAAATGTACTTAATAAAGGATTAAGCTTTGTGCCAACCACATATGCTAATGAATTTGACATGGCAGTGGAATCTTACAAGTTCCAAAGAACACTCAAGTTGAGAGAATTCTATATGAATACACCCTCTGGCACTACAGCGGAAAGAAGTGATCTTAAGAAAAAGAGTACATTTGATCCAAGAAGCCAACAACCCAGTATAGTCACCTATACAACAAGACTAACAAGCACTGACATGCTGGATACAGTCCACAACAACAAATCAAACATCAGAAACAACCTGAGTAAACGTGAAAGACAAGCTTTGAGGAATTTGAAGGAGAATACTAACATTGTCATCCGAGAGGCGGATAAGGGTGGAGCCCTGGTCATCCAAGATTATGTTAACTATAGGACTGAAATAATGTCACAATTAAATGACACAGTGGTTTATGAAAGATTACCATGTAATCCAATTTGGAGGTTCAAACAGAAGATTGATGAATATCTCAATGAACTGAAAACACAAGATCTGATATCACAGACACTGTTGACATATCTATTGGTGGAATATTCGATCACACCGGTGCTATACACTCTCCCGAAAGTGCATAAAAATCCAACTCATCCACCTGGCAGGCCGATCGTGTCTGCCAGGGGCTCAATACTACAAACCATTGCAACCTATTTGGACAAGGTACTTCAACCAATGGTACAAGGGATACCATCTTATCTCAAGGATTCCATTGAGCTCATAAAATTAATGCAACTAACTGAAGACATCATGGACACAGATATACTGGTCACCTTAGACGTGACCAGTTTATATACTGTGATCCCCCACAATGAAGGATTACAGGCAGTACAAAAAGAATTATCACAACATCCTTACATTGGCCCTCCGACTGAAGTCTTACTATATCTGTTGGAATTCTGTTTAAGAATGAATTATTTTAAGTTTGAAAACCATTATTATTTGCAAACATCGGGAACAGCAATGGGCTCAAACATGGCCCCAGCCTACGCCAATATCTTTTTAGGGGTATTTGAAAGAAAACACACCATAATGTTTGAAGATCCACATATAATCCTCTTTAGGAGGTGTATTGATGATTTTTTATGATTTGGCGGGGTGCCCAAAATTAATTGGATGATTGGTTTGTCAAACTGAATCAAATCTGCATTGAGCTAAAGTTCAAGATGACGTGCCACTGTGACACTATTGATTTCTTAGATTTAAGAATCCGTAAGAACTCTGGAAAATTGAATACAGAACTTTTTTCTAAACAAACAGACCGGAATTCTATACTAGTTGTCATCCACCAGGAACTAAGAAAGCTTTACCAATCTCACAGTTTCGCAGAGTAGTGAGAAATAATTCTACAGAGGAGAGCAAAGAAAAACAATTAAAGATTATGCATCAGAAGTTTCAAGAAAGAAAGTATGACAAACAAGTGGTCAATGAAGCATAACAGAGGGCCTATGGAATGACACAACAACAAGCCTTGATGGGAAGTGACCAAGTAAAGGAAGTTCAGAATACGGAAAGGTTAACTTATGTTACTGAGTATAGTCCAGATAAAAAATCTTACAGAAACATACTTGATGAACATTGGCGGATTATTTCAAGTGACAAAGGATTACCCCTAGGTGACACCATAGCCGGAAGATTAAGCTACCTTAGAGGAAAATAACTATGTGACATGCTTATGAGAACAGATATGATACAAGCATATACCAGCTCTACTTGGTTACAACAGAAGAAGAAAACAGGATGCTTCAGGTGTTTGGGGTGCACAACCTGTAGTGCATTGATACAATGCACAGAATTCACACATCCTTGGACGAATAAAAGATTCAAAATTAAATACTGTGTTACATGTACGACCACCTTCATAATTTATCTGCTGCATTGTATTTGTGGCAGATTTTATGTGGGCAAAACGACCGATGATCTGCGCACAAGAATGGCGAATCACAGGGTAGCCATACGTGCCGCAATTACTAACGGTAATTTAGAGCAAGCGGTCGCAAGACACTTTGCCAAGCATAAGCACACAGTAAAAGATTTAAAATATGTCATCATTGACCATGTACCCCCTCTATCAAGAGGTGGGGATCAAAGAAAAGTGCTGCTACAAAAGGAGTCCAGGTGGATTCATACGCTGGACACTTTGATGCCAAAAGGATTGAATACACATTTTGATCTACAGTGTTTTCTATAAAATTGTCTGCTATTCACTGTGATTCAAGTTATTTGAGATCAGAAATATGCAGTTATATAGGTATATATTGCCCTAGGATTAGTACTTACGAAGTTAGGAAGGAGCTTATGATATAGAAATAAGTAAAACACAATGTGTATATATATATGTTCTAACGTTATATCTAAATGCTTAAATAAGCTGTTCGTAGGTGCCTAGGATAAGATGATTGCTGCACTAGGCTGTTCTGTATTAAAAGGTTTTGTTAGTGGCCGTTGCTTATTTACAGTCCTGCTTGTATTTTGTTTTTTTCAGTTGGCCCGTATAGGCTTCCATAGCGCTGCTCTGCACATGCGTGGTTGCTCCGGGGAGATGCTACCGGAAGTCGCATCGGGCAGATCTGGATGTGTATTAACGGGATAGCGTATTTAACAAGGTATGTACACTATGTTTCTTGATGTTTGACAATGGGGGAAACCCCGAAACGTTACGATTAAAAATCACTGAGGTGGATTTTTTAAGACCTACGAGTGCGGTCTCTATTTTGCTAAGTGTATATTTGTATTTATGCACCGCACCTGGGCAATTGAACTAAGAAACGAGAGTGCTTGGTAAACATTGTTTGGATATATATATATATATATATATATATATATACAGTGGGGAAAAAAAGTATTTAGTCAGCCACCAATTGTGCAAGTTCTCCCACTTAAGAAGATGAGAGAGGCCTGTAATTTTCATCATAGGTATACCTCAACTATGAGAGACAAAATGTGGAAACAAATCCAGACAATCATATTGTCTGATTTGGAAAGAATTTATTTGCAAATTATGGTGGAAAATAAGTATTTGGTCACCTTCAAACAAGCAATATTTCTGGCTCTCACAGACCTGTATCTTCTTCTTTAAGAGGCTCCTCTGTCCTCCACTCATTACCTGTATTAATGGCACCTGTTTGAACTTGTTATCAGTATAAAAGACACCTGTCAACAACCTCAAACAGTCACACTCCAAACTCCACTATGGTGAAGACCAAAGAGCTGTCGAAGGACACCAGAAACAAAATTGTAGACCTGCACCAGGCTGGGAAGACTGAATCTGCAATAGGCAAGCAGCTTGGTGTGAAGAAATCAACTGTGGGAGAAATAATTAGAAAATGGAAGACATACAAGACCACTGATAATCTCCCTCAATCTGGGGCTCCACGCAAGATCTCACCCTGTGGGGTCAAAATGATCACAAGAACAGTGATCAAACATCCCAGATCCACATGGGGGGACCTAGTGAATGACCTGCAGAGAGCTGGGACCAACGTAACAAAGGCTACCATCAGTAACACACTACGCCGCCAGGGACTCAGATCCTGCAGTGCCAGACGTGTCCCCCTGCTTAAGCCAGTACATGTCCGGGCCCGTCTGAAGTATGCTAGAGAGCATTTGGATGATCCAGAAGTGGATTGGGAGAATATCATATGGTCAGATGAAACCAAAGTAGAACTGTTTGGTAGAAATACAACTTGTCGTGTTTGGAGGAGAGAGAACACCATACCTACTGTGAAGCATGGGGGTGGCAACATCATGCTTTGGGGCTGTTTCTCTGCAAAGGGAATAGGACGACTGATCCGTGTACATGAAAGAATGAATGGGGCCATGTATCGTGAGATTTTGAGTGCAAACCTCCTTCCATCAGCAAGGGCATTGAAGATGAAATGTGGCTGGGTCTTTCAGCATGACAATGATCCCAAACACACCACCCGGGCAACAAAGGAGTTGCTTCGTAAGAAGCATTTCAAGGTCCTGGAGTGGTCTAGCCAGTCTCCAGATCTCAACCCCATAGAAAACCTTTGGAGGGAGTTGAAAGTCCGTGTTGCCCAGCGACAGCCCCAAAACATTACTGCTCTAGAGGAGATTTGCATGCAGGAATGGGCCAACATACCAGCAACAGTGTGTGACAACCTTGTGAAGACTTACAGAAAACGTTTGACCTCTGTCATTGCCAACAAAGGATATATAACAACGTATTGAGATGAACTTTTGATGTTGACCAAATACTTATTTTCCCCCATAATTTGCAAATAAATTCTTTCCAAATCAGACAATGTGATTGTCTGGATTTGTTTCCACATTTTGTCTCTCATAGTTGAGGTATACCTATGATGAAAATTACAGGCCTCTCTCATCTTCTTAAGTGGGAGAACTTGCACAATTGGTGGCTGACTAAATAATTTTTTCCCCACTGTATATATATATACCTCACTGACGAGGCCCAATGAAGGCGGAAATGATCGTCTGGGGTTGCTAACAATGGTATTGAGATAGTTGTTCGTTCCTGTGAGTGCACTTCTCTCTGTATGTGTGTGTGTGTGTGTATGTGTATATATATATATATATATATATATATATATATATATAAAATGGTATTTTGGTGCAATAGATATTTATACCTATATATGTATACATGATTATACATAGGTAAAGATATATACAGATATAAACTGAGATTATAGATAAGAAAATAAAGTGACACATATTACTGTCACTTTAAAAGAAGGAAAACTGCACACAGTTATCTCTTAGGAAAATATAAATTTTAATTAGATTCCTATAGAAAATATGCTGATGACAGGATTAAGCCCAATGACCTTAGAACAGATATACACAAAATTATACATTACAAAATTACAAAAAATAGTAAAATGTGAGCATATAACATTGAAGGGCGCATAATATTAAATTGCACAGTTCAGTACCGACTTCTGCAGTTGAACTACAACCATCAGGCTGCACATCGCTTCCATACAACTCACAAAGTCCCCAAGAGATATAGCTAGCTAGCATATGAAAAAGTCCCGAGGTATACCTCTCAGAGCAACACACCAGTATAGCGGCGTTCCATCACTTTGATTGGATCAGCCAATAGAATTGACCTCGCATTCTATTGGCTGATCCAATCAGCCAATCGGATTGAACTTCAATCTGATTGGCTGATTACCTCAGCCAATCGGATTTTTCCTACCTTAATTCCGATTGGCTGATAGAATCCTATCAGCCAATTGGAATTTGAGGGACGCCATCTTGGATGACGTCATTTAAAGGACCAGCCATTCGCCGGGTAGTCGTCGGCCGAGAAGGATGTTCCGCGCCGGAGGTCTTCAAGATGGAGCCGCTCATCGCCGGAAGGATGAAGATAGAAGATGCTGCTTGGATGAAGATTTCTGCCGGATGGAGGACCTCTTCTGCCCCGATTGGATGAAGACTTCTGCAGGTCCGGATGTCCTCTTCTGCCGCATCGGATGACCAGTGGTACCCGGCTGGGTGAAGACGGCTCAAGGTAGGGTGACCTTCAATGGGGTAGTGTTAGGTTTATTTAAGGGGGGATCAGGTGGGTTTTAGAGTAGGGGTGTGTGGGTGGTGGGTTGTAATGTTGGGGGGGGTATTGTATTTCTATTTTTTACAGGTAAAAGAGCTGATTACTTTGGGGCAATGCCCCGCAAAAGGCCCTTTTAAGGGCTGCTAAAAGAGCTGATTACTACTATTTGTAATTTAGTTTAGGATAGGGAATTTTATTTTTTTGGGGGGGCTTAGATTAGGTGTAATTAGATTAAACTTCTTGTAATATTTTTTTATTTTTTGTAATTTAGTGTTTGTTTTTGTAATATAGTTTAGTTTATTTAATTGTATTTTATTATAGATAATTGTAGTTAATTTATTTAATTAATTTATTGATAGTGTAGTGTTAGGTGTATTTGTAACTTAGGTTAGGATATATTTTACAGGTAATTTTGTAGTTATTTTAGCTAGGTAGCTATTAAATAGTTAACTATTTAATAGCTATTGTACCTAGTTAAAATAAATACAAAGTTGCCTGTAAAATAAAAATAAACCCTAAAATAGCTACAATGTAATTATTAATTATATTGTAGCTATCTTAGGGTTTACATTATAGGTAAGTATTTAGTTTTAAATAGGAATAATTTATTTAATTATAGGAATATTTATTTAGATTAATTTAAATAATATTTAAGTTAGGGGGGTGTTAGGGTTAGATTTTGGGGTTAATTCATTTAATATATTTGCAGTGTAGGGGGTTAATCAATGTACTGTAGGTGGCGGTGGTGTAGGGGGGGCAGGATGGGGGTTAATAAATGTAATGTAGGTGGCGGTGGGGTCCGGCTGCGGCGGTTTAGGGGTTAAACAATTAATTTATTTGCGGCGGGGTCCGGGATCGGCAGGATAGGGGTTAATAACTTTATGTAGGTGGTGGCGGTATAGGGGGCGGTAGATTAGGGGTTAATAGGTATAATATAGGTGGCGGTGGGGTCCGGGAGCGGCGGTTTAGGGGTTCATATATTTATTTAGTTGCGGCGGGGTCCGGGAGCGGCAGTTTAGGGGTTAATAAGTATAAAGTAGGCGGCGGCGGTGTAGGGGGGGCAGATTAGGGGTTAATAGACTCGGGGTACATGTTAGGGTGTTAGGTGCAGAAACTTCCCATAGGAATCAATGGGATATCGGGCAGCAGCGAACATGAGCTCTCGCTGCTGTCAGAGTCCCATTGATTCCTATGGGATCCGCCGCCTCCAGGGCGGCGGATTGAAAACCAGGTACGCTGGGCCGGAAAAGTGACGAGCGTACCTGGTAGTTCTTTGATAACTGCCAAAAGTAGTCAGATTGTGCCGAACTTGCGTTCGGAACATCTGTAGTGACGTAACCATCGATCTGTGTCGGACTGAGTCCGGCGGATCGTATGTTACGTCACTATATTCCAGCGTATTTGCGGTTGACGGCTCGATAACTAGAGGCCACAGTGTCAGGCTGATGAAAATGACGTAGGAGGTTAGTGTGTTTGATATCCTTTCACACTTCTTCTCTGATTGGATGGAATCCACAAACCTCTATGCCACAGGCCGTCCTGCCTGTCAATTACTGGATGAGCTTTAAAGTATAATGTAGTGTAGCTTGTCAGCCTAAAAGCGGACTTAACATGAACTTCCAAAGGAACACAGTTCTGTGTCAAATTGCTCCGTGGGGTATGTCTTTTCCAACCCATACAGGGCACTCCGTGGACATCCGGAAACTCCTCCCACCAGCAAAACAAGCTGAAAGTTCACCAATACTTTGCAACGAATTCTTCTCCTCCAAATACGGTCACAAATAGAAATCCATAAGCCTAGCTAATGGTAAAACACACAAAGGCACTTTGATTGTTGTAGTTCAACTGCAGAAGTCTGTACTGAACTGTGCAATTTAATATTATGTGTCCTTCAATGTTATATACTCACATTTTACATTTTTTGTAATTTTGTAATGTATAATTTTGTGTATATCTGTTCTAAGGTCATTGGGCCTAATCCAGTCATCAGCATATTTTCTATAGGAATCTAATTAAAATTTATATTTTCCTAAGAGACAACTGTGTGCAGTTTTCATTCTTTTAAAGTGACATTAATATGTGTCACTTTTTTTTCTTATCTATAGTTTCAGTTTATATTCAATTTTTAAGGATTTGCACTAGTTTAATCCTTAAAGGTACATAAACCCAAAATGTTTCTTTCATGATTTAGATAAAGAATACAATTTTAAACAACTTTCTAATTTACTTCTATTATCTAATCTGTTTCATTCTCTTGGTATCATATGCTGAAGAAGCAGCAATGCACTACTAGTTTCTAACTGAACACATAGGTGAGCCAATCACATTTGAAATATATATGCAGCCACCAATCAACAGCTAGAACCTAGATTCTCTGCTTCTCATGAACTTGCCTAGATAAACCTTTCAGCAAATGATAACAAAAGAAGGAAGCAAATTAAACAATAGAAGTAAATTGGAAAGTTGTTTAAAATTTCATTCTCTATCTGAGTCATGAAAGAAAAAGTTTGGGTTTCATGCCCCTTTAAGTGGTATTATCTCCTACCTCTTAAATATAGATAAATATATACAGATATATATAGCAATATCTATTTAAAAATAGAACATTGGAATGTAAAATATTTACAGTAAATACACAGTATAACACTTTATTAAATATGAATATTGCATAAATATGCTTTTACATGTTTTCATCTACTTAACTGCAAAGGGCTCCTATGCACTTAAATATATGTGTACATATGTATTTATGTGCTTAAATGTGTATATATGTCTGTAAATACATACAGTACATATAATTACAACATGTATATGTATCTCTATGTTAAATCTCTTTGCCAGACTTTTTTTTTCCTCTCTTATAAAACCTAAGACCTCATAAATTTTGTGTGCAATATTTTTTTTAAAATAATTTTTATTAGCTGGTGTTATTATGAGTGTAACTGTACTTTGTAATGTATTTTTAATATGCTTTGTGACACCTTTTGTTTCTAGAAACAGTTAACCAGAGCTCTGTGGATGCGGTAATCATGCTAGCGTAAATTGCTATTGCGGTCATGTGTTCTCATTTACTTTCAACTTGTAATAAAAGAGCAATTTAACTTGTGCGTAAACGCGAAAACCTGATATCGCTCACAAGCAAATGATAGTGCTCCACTGATAGGGGCATATTTATCAAGCTCCATTCCTGAAGACCGCTGCTCCATAACTTGTCCGCCTGTGCTGAGGCCGTGGACAGAAATCAACACGATTGAATACGATCGGGTTGATTGACACCCCCTGCTAGAGGCCGATTGGCCGCGAATCTGCAGGGGGCGGCATTGCACCAGCAGTTCACAAGAGTTGCTGGTGCAATGATAAATCTTTGTATCATGTCCACTCGCACATTGATAAATATGTCCCATCATCTGGCCTTTAATGTGTTTTTATCAAAAATAAAAAGCTTAATCACTTTAGATTAGTTTGTGTTCAATCTACGCTGGTAAATATTAAAAACAAATTAGCAACTAAAGTGAGCTATGTTATGAGACAATACATTTCTTGATTTTAAACATATGTGAAGCCCTTAAGAACCACTTTAAAACGCACTAAAATTGTCAGTCGACCGATGAATAAAACTTTAGAAAACAATGGTATATCAAATGTAACATAGAAAGCCAAGTAAATGAAAATACTGACTTGTGTTGGAATGTGGGAAAAATAAAAAATGGAATGCATTAATAATTTGAAAATACTTCCCTAAGATACAATAATAAATTCTAATATTAAAATACAATGATAAAAGGCAAGTGGTTTCGAAAATATTTATTTTTGGAGCAAAATATCACTTTACTATGGGGAAGTTAGTAATAATAAATATGTATAAATCAATATGAGGATTCATAGCTATTAATATTTAGAAAGCAGGTCAAAGTTTAACTCAAGAATAAGTAGAAATTCCAAGATGAATTCTACAAGTATAGTAAACTGGCTTTAGATTAATGGTGGCTGAAATCAAGCCTATTTCAGTCTTTATATCAGCACCCCCATGGTGGAATAATGATGTATGCATGGTTGGGCAATGTATAGTATGCATATAAGTCACCCCAATCCATAAACTGATCTTCTTTAGAAAAAATACATGAATTGAAAAACAATATTGAAATGAAAAACATAGTTACACTCTTCTACAGTGAACTGCTGGGTCCTAACTTAGCATATCTGGCGAGCCAACGACAAAAAGCATATGTGTAGTCACCAATCACCAGCTAGCCCCCAGTAGAGCATTTCTGCTTTGTAGCTGACTTTCAAAATGTGTTTAACCCCCTACGGGGCTTACATTTTTAATAGCGTGGTCTTGTCTCCAGTGGCAAGACCACTTTGTTTTTGGTGGCTAGCTGGAGGGAGGGTATAACCAAAAAAAGACCTTAATGACCAGCGATGTACAGGTTATGCCGTGGTTGTTAAGGGGTTAACCTCTTTACAACAGTTAAATACATAGTTATATGCAAGCAGCAGCACAATAATAAAATGTTCTTAAATGTTTTTTAATATTTTTGCATGGTTTAGCAAATGGTACTTTAACAACAAAATATTACATAGGTGGCACCTCACCAGCACAATTAGGAGAAATATACCCTGGAGCATTTGGTTCCTACTGAAAAGGTTACAGTGAATCAAGCAGCTGATTGACCGTGAATCTGCAAGGGGAGACATTGCATCAGCAGTTCACAAGAGCTGTCCTTTTTTAAATGCCCTTTTAAGGGCAATGCCCATCCAAATGCCCTTTTAAGGGCATTGGGGAGCTTAGGTTTTTTAGATTTTTATAGGTTTTTATTTGGGGGGTTTGGTTGTGTGGGTGGTGGGTAGTGTAGGCTAGGTTTTTTTTATATTTTGGGGGAGCTTTTTTATTTTGATAGGGCTATTAGATTAGGTGTAATTAGTTTAAATATTTGATTTCTTTTTTTATTTTGTGTAATTTAGTGTTAGTGTTTTTCTGTAATTTAGTTAATTGTATTTAATTAATGTAATTTATTTAATTGTAGTGTAAGGTTAGGTGTTAGTGTAAGACGGGTTAGGTTTTATTTTACAGGTAAATATGTATTTATTTTAGCTTGGTAGCTAGTAAATAGTTAGCTTATGGTTTATTTTATATTTAGTTTTAAATAGGAATTATTTAGTTATTAATAGTAGGTTTTATTTAGATTTATTTTAATTATATTAAAGTTAGTGGGTGTTAGGGTTAGACTTAGGTATAGGTTTAGGGGTTAATAACTTTAGTATAGTGGCGGCAATTTTGTGGGCAGCAGATTAGGGATTAATAACAGTAATGTAGGTTGCGGCGATGTTAGGGATAGCAGATTAGGGGTTAATAATATTTAACTAGTGTTTATGATGCGGGAGTACGGCGGTTTAGGGGTTAATATGTTTATTATAGTGGCGGTGATGTCCGGAGCGGCAGATTAGGGGTTAATAATTTTATTTTAGTTTTTGCGATGCGGGAGGGCCTCGGTTTAGGGGTTAATAGGTAGTTTATGGGTGTTAGTGTACTTTTTAGCACTTTAGTTATGAGTTTTATGTTACGGCGTTGTAGCATAAAATCCATAACTACTGACTTTCAGTTTACGTTATGGATCTTGTAGTTTTAGGCTGTACCGCTCACTTTTTGGCCTCCCAGGCAAACTCGTAATACCGGCACTGTGGAAGTCCCATTGAAAAAGGACTTTTTGGCGTTCCGGCCAAAAAAGTGTGTGGTGCAGCTAAACCTGCAAGACTCGTAATACCAGCGGTAGTGAAAAAGAACCATAACGCTGCTTTTTCACTCATACCGCAAAACTCGTAATCTAGACGATAGCTATTTAAAAAAAAACAACTTTTTTTTTTACAATATTAAATTCTGCTAGGAACAAACTTGCAGGTTACCATATATGTCCATAGCCCTCAGGTACAGATGAAGCAGAATGGCCTATTATTGTTATTATTATTACTATCATCGGTTATTTGTAGAGCACCAATAGCTTCCGCAGCGCTATAAACATAGGCGGTATACAAGGTAGCAATTATAGAGATCAAATGGGTAGATGGCCCTGCCTAGAGTCACACTGTTGTAGTCAGCTCTTGTGAAGGTGATCTGCAAGCAGTTGGGCTCTTAGGCTTACATTCTAAGGGGGTTTATGGCAGATGGCACTGGAGGAGAGGAACTGGTAATAGGAAAGGTTAGTGTAAGTTGTATGCATCCCTGAGCAGAGTCTTTAGGGAGTGTTTGAAGCTTTCAAAACTAGGGGAGAGTCTTGTGGAGCAAGGCAGAGAGTTCCACAAGATGGGAGCCAGTCTGGAAAAGTCCTATAAACAGAAATGTGAGGAGGTAACAAGAAAGGAGGAGAGTAGGAGGTTGTGAGCAGAGCGAAGGGGACGGGAGGGAGAGTATCTGGAGACAAGGTCTGAGATATAGAGGGGAGCAGTGCAGTTGAGGGCTTTGTATGTCAGAGTCAGAATTTTGTGTTTAATCCTGAAGGCAAGAGGAAGCCAGTGAAGGGATTGGCAGATGAAGAGTGACGTGTAAGGAAGATGAGCCTGGCAGAGGCATTCATTATGGATTGTAAAGGAGCTAGACGGCAACTAGGGATCCCGGGGAGGACGGAGTTGCAGTAGTTAAGGCAGGAAAGGATGAGAGAGTGGATTAAAATCTTAGTTGTGTCTTGTGAAAGGAAATGTCTAATTTTAGAGAGGTTTTTAAGGTGGAAGCAGCAGCATTTAGTCAAGGCCTGAATGTAAGGAGTGAAAGAAAGATCTGAGTGTGACTCCAAAACATCGGGCTTGCAGGGTAGGGGTAATGATGGAGTTGTCGACAGTTATAGAGAGATGGGGGGTGGAGATTTTAGAAGAAAGGGGGGAAATAAGGAGCTCAGTTTTGGAGAGATTTAGCTTAAGGTATTGAGAGGACATCCATGAAGAGATGTGAGAAAGACAGTTAGTCTCACGGGTGAGCAAGGAAGGAGATAGGTCTTGAGCAGAGATGTAGATTTGAGTGTCGTCAGCATACAAACCCTTGGGACTTTATTAGGGAAACTAATGATGACATGTAGATTGAGAAGGGAAGGGGACCGAGGACAGAGCCTTGTGGTACCCCAACAGAAAGTGGTAACAGGGCAGAGGAAGCCCCAGAGAAGGCTACACTAAAGGTACAGTTAGACTGGTAGGAAGAGAACCACGAGAGGGCTGTGTCACAAATGCCAAAGGATTGGAGGGTATGGAGCAAAAGAGGGTGGTCAAAAGTATCGAAGGCTGCAGACAGATCAAGTGTTATGCTCGTGGGATACTCCACTATCAGACCGAACTCAGCCAGTAGTCTTCTTATCCCGATGTCGAGCCAGAATGATAGGGAATATCCCAGAGCAGAGAAAGTTTGCAAGATGAGGTAAGCAGCACTCACCACAGGCAGGAGAGTCTTCAGCGGTAACGGTGAAGCAGTCCAAAGGTAAACTACTAGAGTGGTCAGGCAGGGTTTGGCAACAGTAAAGCAGTCCAAGGGTAAACCACTAGAATGGTCAGGCAGGCAGGGTTTGGCAGCAGAGAGGCAATCCAGAACAATAGGGGTTAATCAAGCAGAGAAGTCAGACAAGCAGAGTTCAGCAGCAGTATATCAATCTAGCAATATAGGGTTAACAGGCAGAGTAGTCAGACAAGTCGAGTTCAGCAGCAGTATATCAATCCAGCAATTTAGGGGTTAACAGGCAGAGTAGTCAGACAAGCAGAGTTCAGCAGCAGTATATCAATCCAGCAATTTAGGGGTTAACAGGCAGAGTAGTCAGACAGGCAGGGTTCAGCAACAATAAGGCAAATAGCATTAATGATCTATCACACCCAGGAGCACACAACAAGTAACACCTACTTGTGCAGTGATAGATCGTTTCTGTGCAACTGACCGGCATCAGACAGAGGAGCGTGCGGCGATGACGTCAGCGCTGCATGCATCCGGAGCCGCTACAGCCCCTGAAAACGAGCAGGGAAGGAGACGCCGCGCCCCTAGCAATGGCTGGAGTGGCGCAGCGTGACATCAAGGAGGATAAGCAAAGAGAAGTGGCCTTTGGAATTTGCTGTAAGTAGGTTGTTGGTAACCTTAACGATTGCTGTCTCTGTGGAGTGATGGGGGCAAAAGCCAGATTGCAGTGGGTCAAGAAGGGAGTATAATTTAAGGAAATGGGATAGGCTTTTCAAGAGCTTTGAGGCAAGAGGGAGTAGGGAGATAGGACGGTAGTTGGATGGAGAGGTTTGATCGAGAGAAGGTTTTTTGAGGATAGAAGTGACCAGTGCATGTTTTAGAGATGAGGGAAATATACCAGTGCTGAGGGAGAGGTTGAAAATGTATGAGAGTATAGGGGTAAGGGTAGAAGAGAGGGAGGGGAGTCGCTGTGAGGGTAAGGGGTCGAGGGGACATGTAGTGAGGTGAGAGTGCAGTATAAGTGCAGAAACTTCTTCCTCAGTAACAGGGGCGAAAGAGCTAAATATATGGCTATGTGGGTTTTGGTTAATTGCAAGCTTTTGAGGGGATGAGAGGCTGGAAGCATGTCGAGAGCTGATTTTATTTCTGATGGAATCGATTTGGTTATTGAAGTGGCTGGCAAAATCTTGAGCTTACAGAGAAGTTGTATTAGGAGGTGGGGTGGGCGGAGAAGTGTTGAAAGTGGAGAACAGACATTTTGGGATTGAAGAAAGGGTGGAGATAAGAGTGGAGAAGTAATGTTGCTTATAAAGATTAAGGGCAGAGTAGTAGGAGTTCAAGATGAACTTGTAGTGAAGAAAGTCAGCTGAACTCTGAGATTTTCTCCAGTGCCACTCAGCAGTACGGGAACATCTGCGTAGGTACCGTGTCAGAGGAGTATGCCAGGGCTGAGTATGTGATTTCCGAGCTACAGTATGGTAGGAGGGGCCAGATTGTCAAGGACCAATGTAAGGGTGGAATTATAGTGGCAGATAGATTGGCCAGGGCAAGAAAAGGAGGAGATGGATGAGAGGAGAGGTTTGAGAGATCTAGCAAGCAGTTGCTGATCTAATGACATAATGCTTCTGTGAAGTTTGGTGAGAGGGGTAGAAGGAGGGAGAGTTGTAAGGAGGGATGTGATGTTACAAGTGAGGAGGTGAAGGTAAGAAAGAGGAAAGGGGGAGTTTGTGACGTTTAAAATAGTGCATCGATAGCTAAAGATCAGAGCAAGGGAGTGACTATCTTTGTGAGTGGGAGAGTCAGTCCCATTATGACAGGCCGAAAGAGGAAGTGAGTTGCAGAAGTTGTTTTGCAGAGGAGGCAGTGGGATTGTCCAGAGGGATGTTGAAGTCACCAAGAATGAGGGAAGGGGTGTCTGAGGAAAGGAAATATGGTAGTCAGGCAGTCAAGCGATCTAGAAATTGAGTTGAGGAGCCAGGGGTCGCTATATGACTGCAACACGTATAGAGAGGGGAGAGAATAAGCAAATCATGTGGGTTTCAAATTAGGAAAATGTGAGGGAAGAGATGGGTTGTATTTGTTGAAAGGTGCAATGAGAGAAAAGTAAAATACCTACACCACCTCCTTGTCTGTTACCAGACCCAGTAGGAATATGGCTGAAGTGGAGACCCCCATGTGACAATGCAGCAGTGGATGCTGTGTCTAAAGGAGAGAGTCAGGTTTCTGTGAGAGCCAGAAGGTTGAGGGAGTGGAAGTTAAAGAGGCCATGGATAGAAGTGAGCTTGTTGCAAACAGAGCGAGAGTTCCAGAGTGCACAAGAGGGTTTTATTATTATTTTGATCAGGTATTTGTAGAGCGCCAACAGATTCCGCAGCGCTGACAGTGCTTTAGATACAAGAGGAATGAGAGTAAGGTTAGCAGAGTTTTGTTTGCTGAGTCTGTGGAAAGGTATACATAAATGTGTTTGGCCTAGATTCACCCCCTCCCCTCTCTTAAAGGGACAGTCTAGTCAAAATTAAACTTTCATGATTCCGACAGGGCATGCAATTTTAAACAACTTTCCAAATTACTTTTAATATCAAATTTCCTTTGTTATTTTGGTATTCTTAGTTGAAAGCTAAACCTAGGTAGGCTCATATACTAATTTCTAAGCCCTTGGAGGCCACTTCTTATCTGAATGCATTTGACAATTGTTTCATAGCTAGTTGGCATTAGTTCATGTGTGCCATATCGATAACATTGTGCTCACGCCGATGGAGTTACTTATCAGAGGGCACTGATTGGCTAAAATGCAAGTCTCTCAAAAGAACTGATATAAGGGGTCAGTCTTGAGAGGCATAGATACAAGGTAAAAAGTGTATAAATATAACAGTGTTGGTTATACACAACTGGGGAATGGGTGATAAAGGGATCATTTATCTTTTTAAACAATAAAAATTCTGGAGTAAATTGTCCCTTTAACTACTTTCAGGTAAAAAAGGAACAATCGGAGCACGAGTCCAGCAAGGGTTAAAAATCAATTTTATTGAGAGGTATACAGAATTACAGGGTCCAATGACCCCCGGGGTTAAAACTGGGTGTTCTTAGGGAAATAAATTACTGGCTGACATGTTTCAGCTCACACGCCGTACTCCAAGCCCCCTCATATTTTGATCCTTTAGGGACATTTCTTTTCCCTTTTCCCTTTTCCCTTACCCTTCAATCCATCTACACTTTCCTGTTTATCAACACAAGATTTTTTCCTTTATTTAATTTTTTGGGGAAAACCAATGTTGGTACAACACAAATAAAAATGTTTCTTTAAAAGTTGTAGTTATTAATTTATAGAGTTTTTATGACCATGGTAGATTATCTGAATCGGCCTAACTGAAATGGAAACAAATGATCAATTTACCATCTCTACAAGATTATGTTCACCTGTGACATAATATATCTATTTAACCTTTTAATGTCGTTAGGGCGTTCTATTCCGTCCTAATCGCGCTAGGCTTTAGAGCCGTTAGGACAGAATAGAACGTCCTAACGGTTTCTGTGTTCTGTGCCCCCTCCATTGCTTCCTCTGTGCTAGATCCGGTTGGGGGACGTGCCTAGCACCTCAGGCACTCCACCAGGATCCAATCAGCACGCAGGAGGTGTATCGATCGTTCCCTGCATCACTGTAACAGCCAAAGAGTGCGATCATTGGCTGTTATAAGTGTATCCACTTCCTCTCTTTCCTCACTGCGATTTTAGGGAGAGAGGAAGGCAGATCAGCGTGTCACTGTCTGTGTGTGTGCTTCAAAAAAAAGAAAAAAATATATATATTTAAAAAAATACATATTTGCTGCTGATCACAGAGCTGCTACTGTGATCAGCCTAATAACACTGTGATCAGCCTGTTATGGCTTTGATCAGTGCTGAAAAAGTATTGGGGTTTATTTGTGGGGATCTTTAGTTACTGTTAACCCCTTTGTTTCCCTTTCCTGCTGTTCCCAATCACCGCCCCTTCCCAGTGCTTTCCTAATTTTTTTTAATTTATATTAAAAAAAAAAAGAAAAGAAAAATCTGAGGGAATAGGGTGGAAATAAGTTGGTGGTAATTGGGATGGTAAAGTGGGATTTTGGGGAGAAGGTAAAGTGGGAATTGGTGGTGGTGAAGTGGGAATTGGTAGAAATAAAAATAATTAAAAAAAAAAATCCCTTATGGCCGTACGCTCTTCAGCAGAAGAGGGTTATGCCATTCTTCCCGAAGATTCATTGGCTACCCCTAAATTTAACTGCCCCAGAAATGCCCGAATTTACAGAGACTAATGGCATCACAACTGATGTTAAAGTATGTGAGCCAATAAACTATCTCTCCCTGATTCTGACAGGATACCATGTTTGAGCATATAGTTGCTCAAACAAATTTATATGCCAACCAGTATCTGTCAGAGAATCCACAATTTCAGTATGTCAGAAAAAATAGCTGGCACCCCACTGACATACCAGAGATTAAAAAGTTTTGGGCCAGAAACCCATCCTGGCTATCCCTCTTTTTCCAGGGATTATGAAGAGGGATAGATATGAACAGTTGCTGCGGTTTCTCCATTCTAATGATAATGTCCAGTGCCCAACCAGAAATGACCCCCTGCATGACAAGATATATAAAATAAGGCCCCTGATAAACCACCTGTCCCAAAAATTTGAAGAAATTTACATCCCTAGCCAGGACATTTGCACTGATGAGTCCCTCATGAAATTTAAAGGGAGATTGCTTTTCAAGCAATATATACCATCCAAGAGGTCCCGCTATGGGGTAAAATTTTATAAACTGTGTGAATGCAGTACTGGGTATACCTGGGCATTTCACATCTACCAGGTTTAAGATAGCCACTTAGATCTACCTGGCTGCCCAGATTCAGTTGGCACAAGTGGGGGAATTGTGTGAGATCTCCTACTACCCCTGCTAAACAAAGGGTACCATTTGTGGCTCAATAATTTTTACACCAGCACAGAGCTATTTAAATTTTTATTTTATTTTGAAAACCTGGCACAACATGAAAAAAATTGTACAGTTTTCCCCCAGAAGCTGAAGTATGGAAAAAAAAGTAGGGGCACAACGTCAGCTTTACGCCATAATGAGCTACTGGCCCTACGGTACACTGATAAAAAAAGATGTGTACATGCGCTGTACAATGAAGCTTCAGTGTCTGTAAAGAGAAGATCTGCACAGATCCTAAAACCAAAGTGCATTGTGGCGTACAACAAAAAGATGGGTGAGTAGATTTAGCTGACCGGTGCCTGCAGCCATATCTAATTCAAGGAAAGACCAGAACCTGGTACAAAAATGTAGCGTTTTACTGTATGCAGATCGCAGTGTATAATGCGTATGTGCTCTACAAAAAATCAGGCACAGAGAAACTTTATACATTTTTGGAATTTTTGTTAAATGTAACATCTGATTTTTGTTTACCCAGACCCCTAGTCCACCCATAGTTCATTCTGAAAATGTCCAGCTACTCTGCGGCAGGCATTTTCCCTCTAGGATAACCCCCACTGCCTGCAAATTAACACCCCAGAAAAAATGCAGAGTATGCTATAAAAAAGGAGTGAGGAAGGATTCTAGTTACTATTGCCCTGACTGCCCTTCTCTACCTGGCCTCTGTATCACTAATTGCTTTAGAATATATCACAAAGAGTTAAACTTTTAATTGAAAGCAATCTTTATGTGTTCCTAATTTATTTTATTGTAGTATTCTGTATTCCTAACTTCATGGATCCCCTGACCTTGTCTTGCCCCTTTATATGTTCAGCCCATCCACTCTAAGGCCATGATAAGTTATACAAATCAACTAAAATACTCCTTTTAGAATATCCTGAGTTATTCAGTTTTGCAAATGGCATGTCATAAGGGGGGTAATTTTCATTCCTGGGCTGCCATACTGTCTCAAAGGCAACATAGGTCCACAAAATATATGTGCCAAATTTCCATGTAAATGGCCAAGCCCCATATTGGGCCCTGTAACTTCCTGAAACCTCATAAAACCTGTGCATGGGGGGTATTATTGTACTCATGGGACATCGCTGAACATAAATATGGGTTATAGCAGTAAACATATAAGGATGATATAAACAGCAAAAGGGCAGTGTTTTTGTGATAAACTAAAAATAGATGTGACTAAGTGGCTACAAGATAAGACTAAACATAGTCCCTTTTGAATACCCTGGGTTGTCTACTTTTGCAAATGGTATGCCATGATGGGGTAATTTTCATTCCTGTGTTGCTATAATGTCTCAAAGAGGACATAGGCTCAAAAAATGAATGTGCCACATTTCCATGTAAATGGGCAGACCCCATATTTGGCCCTGTAACTTCTGTAAACCCCATAAAACCTGTACATGGGGTACTTTTGTACTCGTAGGACATTGCCAAACACAAATATGTGTGTTTTATAGCAACAAAACATATAAGGATGATGACAGAAACAGCCAAAGGGCAGTGTTTGTGTGAAAAACGTATAAATAAAATATGACCACTACATTTGGCCAGGTGTTGTGACTAAGGGGCTTCACAAAAAGATGAGACATGGCCCTTTTGCAATACCCTAGGTTGTCTACTTTTGCAAATGGTATGCCATGATGGGGTAATTTTCATTCCTGGGGGTAGATTTATGTAGCTGTGAATGCCTTCAGGCATACTAAAAATATGACCACTACATTTGGCCAGGTGTTGTGACTAAAAGGCTTCACATAAAGATAAGACATGGCCCTTTTGGAATACCCTGGGGTGCCTACTTTTGCAAATGATATGCCATGATGGGGTAATTTTTATTCCTGGGCTGCTATAATGTCTCAGAGGACAAAGGCCCAGAAAATCAAGGTGCCTAATTTCCACGCATGAAGACTGAAATGGACAGACCTCATATCTGGACCTGTAACTTCTGTAAACCCCATAAAACCTGTTTATGGGGGTACTTTTGTACTCATAGGACATCGCTGAACACAAATATGGGTGTATTATAGC
Source organism: Bombina bombina (assembly GCF_027579735.1). NCBI lineage: Eukaryota > Metazoa > Chordata > Amphibia > Anura > Bombinatoridae > Bombina > Bombina bombina. Next base: position 887,227,318 of record NC_069500.1, read on the forward strand.
AGTGAAACATATAAGGATGATAATCCATTCCAAATAGCAAAAGGGGTAGTGTTTGTGTGAAAAAAGCAAATACAAATATATGACCCCTAAATGTGGCCAGGTGTTGTAACTAAGTGGCTACAAAAAAAGACTGGACATACCCCTTGTGAAATACCCAGAGTTGTCTACTTTGCAAATGGTATGCCATGATGGGGGTCATTTTCATTCCTGGGCTGTCATACTGTCTCAAAGGCAACATAGGTCCAGAAAATCAATGTGCCACATTTCCATGTAAATGGGCAGGCCCCATATTGGGCCCTGTAACTTCCTGAAACCTCATAAAACCTGTGCATGGGGGGGGGGGTATTATTGTACTCATCGGACATCGCTGAACACAAATATTGGGTGTATTATAGCAGTAAAACATATAAGGATGATATAAACAGCAAAAGAGCAGTGTTTGTGTGAAAAATGTATAAATAAAATATGACCACTACATTTGGCCAGGTGTTGTGACTAAGGGGCTTCACAAAAAGACGAGACATGGCCCTTTTGCAATACCCTAGGTTGTCTACTTTTGCCAATGGTATGCCATGATGGGGTAATTTTCATTCCTGGGGGTAGATTTATGTAGCTGCAAATGCCTTCAGGCATACAAAAAATATGACCGCTACATTTGGCCAGGTGTTGTGACTATGCCATGATGGGGTATTTTCATTCCTGGGCTGCTATAATGTCTCAGAGGACAAAGGCCCAGAAAATCAAGGTGACAAATTTCCACACATGAAGACTGAAATGGGCAGACCTCATATCTGGCCCTGTAACTTCTGTAAACCCCATAAAACCTGTACATTGGGGTACTTTTGTACTCGTAGGACATTGCCAAACACAAATATGTGTGTTTTATAGCAGCAAAATATATAAGGATGATGACAGAAACAGCCAAAGTGCAGTGTTTGTGTAAAAAAACGCATACAAAAAATATGACCACTACATTTAGCTAGGTGTTGTGACTAAGGGGTTTCACAAAAAGATGAGACATAACCCGTACTTTTGCAAATGGTATGCCATGATAGGGTTATTTTCATTCCTGGGCTGCTATAATGTCTGAAAGGTGACTTAAGCCCAGAAAATTAATGTGCCAAATTTCTATGTAAATGGCCAGGCCCTATGTTGGGCCCTGTAACTTCCAGATATCTCAGAAAACCTGTACATGGGGGGTATCATTATACTCGTGGGACATCACTGAACACAAATATTGGTGTTTTAGTGCAGATATATATCAGGATGATGATATTCACAATAAAATTGTTTGGCAAACATAACATTTCTTAATTTCTCACACTTACTTTAGAAATAAATATTTGATGCTAAAAGAAAGCCCTATCTGTCCTCGAAAAAACAATATATAATTAGTGGGGGTGCACTTAATGTGAAAGAGGTAAATTATGGTTGATCAGACATGAAATTATAGGTTTTGTTTACGTTCAGAACTTGGACAATTGCCTATGTCATGAAAGGGTTAATGAAAACATACTGTATTATGTTATAAATTTAATTAAAGAAAAAAAATCGCAGTGTTCACTGTCCCTTTAACTAGTGAAACTGTGCTCTATAATTTAATTATAGGAAAATGTAAACTTAAGCAATCTTGATCTTTATCACTGTGTTAAAGTTTCTTGTTATATGGTGGTATCTGTGTACAATTAGTGACATTGTAGAGAAATTTTACTTCATTCTTTTATCTTGTATAATAGGGAACAGCTTTTAACAATATTACAGATATGTTTTTAATTAAAAGGATATTAAGGTCAAGTTTTTTATTTGTATGTATATTTCTACATTAGAAATTATTAACTAAATTGCACAAGACCTGCATGCAAAATAACGGCTAGATTACGAGTTTTGCGTTAGAGGCTATGCGGTGCTCACAAGCAGTTTTCTCTCACCGCTCACTTCCCTGCAGCGCTGGTATTACAGGTTTTTATAAACCCGGCGTTAAAAGGCAAGAAGTGGGCGTTGAGCAAAATTGTGCTCCTTACCGCACTCCAATACCAGCGCTGCTTAAGTCAGCGGTGAGCTGGTCGTACGTGCTCGTGCATGATTTCCCCATAGGAATCAACAGGGAGAGCCTGCTGAGAAAAAGTCTAACACCTGCAAAAAAGCAGCATAAAGCTTCGTAATGCAGCCCCATTGATTCCTAACATGATCCCGAGTCTAAACACCCCTAATCTTACACTTATTAACCCCTAATCTGTCGCCCCGACATCGCCGACACCTGCATTATACTTATTAACCCCTAATCTGCCATTCCGGACATCGCCGACACTATAATAAACATATTAACCCCTAAACCGCCGCACTCCCGTATCTCAAACACTATTTAAATAATATTAACCCCTAATCTGCCGCCCCCGACATCACCGCCACCTACCTACATTTATTAACCCCTAATTTGCCTCTCCGGACACCGCCACCAACATTATATGTATTAACCCCTAATCTGCTGCCCCCAACATTGCTGACACCTACATTATTTTTTATTAACCCCTAATCTGCCTCCCCCAATATCGCTGCAACCTACCTACAATTATTAACCCCTAATCTGCCGCCCCCAATGTCGCCGCCACTATACTAAATGTATTAACCCCTAAACCTAAGTCTAACCCTAACACCCCCTAACTTAAATATAATAACAATAAATCTAAATAACAATTACTATCATTACCTAAATAATTCCTATTTAAAACTAAATACTTACCTATAAAATAAGCCCTAAACTAGCTACAATATAACTAATAGTTACATTGTAGCTAGCTTAGGGTTTATTTTTATTTTACAGGCAAGTTTGTATTTATTTTAACTAGGTACAATAGTTATTAAATAGTTATTAACTATTTAATAACTACCTAGCTAAAATAAATACACAAGTACCTGTAAAATAAAACCTAACCTAAGTTACAATAACACCTAACACTACACTATAATTAAATAAATTTACTAAATTAACAACAATTAAATAAATTAAATTAGCTAAAGTCCAAAAAAACAAACACTAAATTACAGAAAATAATAAACAAATTACAAGATATTTAAACTAATTACACCTATTCTAATAGCCCTATCAAAATAAAAAGCCCCCCCAAAATAAAAAAACCCTAGCCTAAACTAAACTATCAAAAGCCCTTAAAAGGGCCTTTTGCGGGGCATTGCCCCAAAGTAATCAGCTCTTTTACCTGTAAAAAAAAATACAAACACCCCCCCAACAGTAAAACCCACCACCCACACAACCAACCCCCCAAATAAAATACTATCTAAAAAAAACGAAGCTCCCCATTGCCCCGAAAAGGGCATTTGGATGGGCATTGCCCTTAAAAGGGCAGTTAGCTCTATTGCAGGCCCAAATCCTAACCTAAAAATAAAACCCACCCAATACACCCTTAAAAAAACCTAACACTAACCCTCTGAAGATCGACTTACTGTTCTGAAGACCGGACATCCATCCTCAAGGAAGCGGCAGAAGTCTTCATCCAACCAGGCCGAAGTCCTCAATGAAGCCGGGAGAAGTCTTCATCCAAGCCAGGCGAAGTGGTCCTCCAGACGGGCAGAAGTCTTCATCCAGACGGCATCTTCTATCTTCAGCCATCCAACGTGGAGCGGCTCCATCTTCAAGACATCCGATGCAGAGCATCCTCTTCATCCGGAGTCTTCTTACTGAGTGACGGTTCCTTTAAGTGACATCATCCAAGATGGTGTCCCTTAGATTCCGATTGGCTGATAGAATTCTATCAGCCAATTGGAATTAAGGTAGAAAAAATCCTATTGGCTGATCCAATCAGCCAATTGGATTGAAGTATAGATTTTTTCCTACAGCCGTTAGTAAAAAAGACAAGAGCCTAGATGTCATAAATAAATATGAAGGGACTGATTGGAGACATAACTATCATTGGGTAACATGTGACGTGTCCGCATTATACACTAGTATCCCACATGACAAAGGAATAGCGGTCATCAGAGAGGAATGTTCAAATAGTGAATTAGAGGAGAAACAAGTAGATTTTATAGTAAATAGTATACACTTTATATTAACCCATAACTATTTTTTATTCGAGGGTACATTCTACCAACAAATTCAAGGCACAGCGATGGGGATGACATTTGCCCCATCCTATGCAAACTTGTTTATGTCCAACTTTGAAAATAAGAAAATCTGGAATAATAATCAGTTTACCAAAAATCTAATACAATACCATCGATTTATAGATGATATAGTATTAATTTGGCAAGGAACCCCTGATGAAATCAATTTATTTGTAGATTATATAAACAATAATACATATAATCTTAAATTCACACACGTAACATCCAAGGATGAAATTTACTTTCTAGATTTAACTTTGTTTAATGATAAAGCTACTAATAAGGTGATGGTTAAAAATTTTAGAAAAAGCACAGATAGGAATGGCTTAATTAATGCCCGTAGTGGCCATTTAAGGAAATGGAAAGAGAACATACCGCTAGGACAATACCAGTGGGTTAGATGAAACTGTACAAAAAAAGGACTTTTTAGTAGAAGCTGAAGTCTTGAAACTCAAGTTTCAGGAAAAGGGATACAACAAATATTAGCTGGAAACCACAAAATCTAAAGTGGAAAGTATGGACAGGGATACTCTTATTAAGCAAACCCGCTGCCAAGAAAATAAAAGAATAAAAAAAGAGGACAATCCTAAATTCATAACTAAATATAATAGCAAACATGGAAACATCAAAAATATAATAAAGAAACATTGGTAGGTATTAAGGTTAGACCCTATATTAAAAACATGTCTAAGTGAAAATCCAGAGATTTTATTTAGAAAAAATAAAGATCTCAAAAACATGCTTGCACCGACGAAACTTAGATCAGAAAAGGTGAAATGTGATACTTTTAACCAAGGAGATAAGAGTAGGAATGGCACTTTTAAGTGTAAAACTAAAAATTGTGTAATGTGCCCACATATCAAAGAAGGGAACAATGTATTTTACAATTCGGATAGATCAAAAAAAAATTTGTAAATCAAAGGTATACATGCCATAGTACCTTTGTAGTTTATCAACTAAAATGTAAATGTAAGTTAAATTACATAGGGCGCACAAAAAGAAAAGTGAAATATCGTTTTAAGGAACATTTAATTAATATAGACAAAGAATTGGATACACATAGTGTGCCTGCACATTTTAAAATTGTGCACAATAATGATATAAAAGATCTGGAAATTCAAATTATAGAATGGGTACCTTTAAATATATGGGACACCAACAGGTTGTTAAAACTAAGACAAAGGGAAACTTTTTGGATAAAAAATTGGACAGTTTACAGCCAAAAGGATTAAATGTGGATCTTGATATTCAAGCCTTTTTAACATAAAAACCATTCCTATAAACAGCCTTCAGGGTATTGAATTTTATATTTATATTTGTATTATACAGGATTTATTGTGTTGCATTATTTAAGCTATATATATTTATTATGGTGTTTCTAGTATTCAACCGTATGTGATGAATTGGTTTGTAATTTTATACAGAAATCGTATATTTTAAGTTCATTTATTTATTTATTTATATGCATTTATTTAATATACTTTTATAATATAATGGTTTTAAGAGTTGATTGTAAATATTGTGAATGATAAACCAAAAAGTATTAGATTGCAATTGAGAGCACATAGGTTGTAATAATAATGACAACACTTAAGAATAACAAAGCATAGAATATCTATTTCTAGCACACAATAGGTTAATTTGTCACATGTGTTCTTGCACTGCCTATTTAAGGGGCATTACCCAGAAATCTGTATACTCTTGAAAAAGTGTCCAAGGGAGGACACGAAACGTACGTTGAGTTCTGCAGTTTTTGTTTTAAAATATACATATCATACAAGTCTTTCTGTGAGGCTATTATCTCTGTAATTGTGCATAGAGGTACATGAGCTGAGAATCACTTGATTGTATTTTAATTTTCACCCATTAAAGCATTTATTCCGTTATACACGGATTACTAACAACTTTCAGCCTTGCCATGGGTCTTTAATACTTCTAAGAGACACACCAACATTGTGTGAAAATCAAAGTCTCTTTTTCCTCATAACGGCGGTGCTGGAATCAGCTGTAAAGTCGGATTGTCTGTGAGCCAAACACCGGATCAGCTGATAGCGGTCAGAAGGAGGCAGGCTCTACCTACGTCAGACGCCGAAATAGGACGAACGGCATGGTTGTGTACAACCGATGCGCCTGATACAGACCACTCTCTAGTAAGTAGCACTCATATAATGGGGGCTAGTGAAGTTATTTTTCACCTACCATCTACAAAGGTGCTCTATTGGATTGACATCTGGTAACTATGGAGGCCATTGGAGTACAGTGAACTCATTGTCATGTTCAAGAAACCAGTTTGAGATGATTTCAGCTTTGTGATATGGTGCATTATCCTGCTGGAAGTAGCGATCAGAAGATGGGTACACTGTAGTCATAAAGGGATGGACATGTTAAGCAACAATACTCAGGTAGGCCATGGCATTTAAACGATGGTCAATTGGTACTAAGGGGCCCAAAGTGTGCCAAGAAAATATCCCCCACACCATTACACCACCACCACCAGCCTAAACCGTTGATACAAGGCAAGATGGATCCATGCTTTCATGTTGTTTATGCCAAATTCTGACCCTACCATCTGAATGTCGCAGCTGAAATCGAGACTCATCCGACCAGTCAACGTTTTTTCTAATCTTCTATTGTCCAATTTTGGTGAGCCTGTACAAATTGTAGCCTCAGTTTCCTGTTCTTAGCTGACAGGAGTGGCACCCAGTGTGGTCTTCTGCGGCTGTAGCCAATCTGCTTCAAGGTTTGACGTGTTGTGCATTCAGACATGGTATTCTGCATACCTTGGTTGTAACAAGTGGTTATTTTAGTTACTGTTGCCTTTCTATCATCTCGAACCAGTTTGCCCATTCTCATCTGACCTCTGACATCAACAAGGCATTGTTGTCCACACCACTGCCGCTCAATGGATATTTTCTCTTTTGTTGATCATTCTCTGTAAACCTTAGAGATGGTTGTGCATGAAAATCACAGTAGATCAGCAGTTTTTGAAATACTCAGACCGGCCCGTCTGGCACCAACAACCATGCCACGTTCAAAGTCACTTATATCCCCTTTCTTCCACATTCTGATGATCGGTTTGAACTTCAACAAGTCGTCTTCACCACGTCTAGATGCCTAAATGCATTGAGTTGCTGCCATGTGATTGGCTGATTAGCAATTTGTGTTACCAAGCAATTGAACAGGTATACCTAATAAAGTGGCTGGTGTGTGTGTGTGTGTGTGTGTATATATATATATATATATATATACATAGTCATGGCTAAAAATATTGGCACCCCTGCATTTCTGTCAGATAATGCACCACTTCGCCCAGAAAATTGTTGCAATTAAATATATTTAGGCATTCTCATGTGTATTTCTTTTGTTTGGTATGCCACAAAAAAAGTGAAGAAAAAAAGCCAAATCAGAGAGATTTCACGCAAAATTCTTAAAATGGACTGGACAAAATTATTGGCACCTTCTCAAAATTGTAAGAAATAATTGCATTCCAAGTTTGTGATGCTCCTGTAATTTGTAATTAAACTCACCTGCATCAATTAACAGGTGCTGACAATATAGAATTCACACCAGCAACAAGTTAAAATGGGGAAAAATGTACTTAACCTTTCTGTTGTGTGTCTCTGTATGCCACACTGAGCATGGAGAAGAAAAAGAGCAGCAAAGAATTGTCTGAGGATTTGAGAACAAGAATTGTGGAAAAGCATGGATAATCTCAAGTCCATCTCCAGAGATCTTAATGTTCTTGTGTCCACTGTGCGCAACATTGTCAAGAAGTTTACAGCCCGTGGCACTATAGCTAATCTCTCTGGATGTGGACGAAAGAGAAAGATTGAAAAAAAAAAATCCAAATCTGACACATTACATTCAAAACTCCAAAAATGGACCAGACAAAATTATTAGCACCCTCAATTTAATATTTGGTAGCACACCCCTTGGAAAAAAATAACTGAAATCAATCGCTTTTGTAACCATAAATGAGTTTCTTACACCTCTAGTGGAATTTTGGACCACTCTTCTTTCGTCAACTGCTCCAAGTCGCTCAGATTGGAATGGTTCCTTTTCCCAACTGCTGTTTTGAGATCTCTTTACAGGTGCTCTATGGGATTGAGATCTAGGCTTATTGCTGGCCAGTTCAGTACTCTCCAGTGCTTTGTCTTAAACCATTTCTGGGTGCTTTTTTATGTGTGCTTTGGGTCATTGCCCTGCTGCAACACCCATGACCTCTGACAGAGACCGAACTTTCTGACACTGAGCCCTGCATTAAACCACATAATTCTTTGGTAGTCAGATTTCATAATGTCATGCACACAGTCAAGACATCCAGTGCCTGAAGCAGCAAAGCAACCCCAAAACATCAGTGAACCTCCACCATGTTATGCTTTAGGGACTGTATTCTTTTATTTAAAAGCCTCATTTTTTTTCTAAAAACAGTAGGCTTTACCAAAAAGTTTCATCTGTCTACAGCACATTCTCCCAAAAGGATTCTGGCTTCCTCAGGTAAGTTTTGGCAAACTCAATTCTGGCTTTTTATGTTTCTGTGTCAGCAGTGGGGTTCTCCTGGGTCTCCTATCATAGCGTTCCCTTTTCATTCAGATGGTGACGTATAGCGTGAGCTGACACATTTGTACCCCATGTCTGAAGGTCAGCTTGAATTTGTCTGGAAGTTGATTGAGGTTCTTTATCCACCATTTGAACAATCCTTGGTTTCAATCTTTGATCAATTGTTCTCTTCTGTCCACCTCCAGGGAGATTAGCTACAGTGCCATGGGCTGTAAACTTCTTGACAATGTTGTGCACAGTGGACACAGGAACATTAAGATCTCTGAAGATGGACTTGTAACCTTGAGATTTTCCATGCTTTTCCACAATGCGCAGAGCATCCTTTTCTTACGGTCATCGCCGTAAACTGAAGGTTCCCTTTAAGTGACGTCATCCAAGATGGTGTCCCTTACATTCCTATTGGCTGAAAGATTTCTATCAGCCAATAGGAATTAACGAGGAAAATCAGCCAATAGGATTGAGCTCTCATTCTATTGGCTGATTGGAACAGCCAATAGAATGAGAGCTCAATCCTATTGGCTGGGAATGGTGGGAAAATGGTGAGATGGCCAGGGCTCTTATTAAGATGAGTTTTGTTATAAAAGATGTGTTTTCATCAATAAAATGTTCTTCTTTGTTCACCTAAATGCTGGTATGTCTTGTTATTTGGGTGGGCTCGTG